>NC_091985.1:191850545-191988045 GCF_044704955.1 Pristiophorus japonicus
CACACTCACACTCTCTCTCACACAAACTCTCTCTCACACACACTCTCTCACACACTCTCACACTCTCTCTCACACACACTCTCTCACTCTCTCACACACTCTCACACACACTCTCTCTCTCACACACACTCTCTCACTCTCTCACACACTCACACTCACACTCTCTCTCACACACACTCGCTCTCACACACACTCTCTCACACACTCTCACACTCTCTCTCACACACACTCTCTCACTCTCTCACACACTCTCACACACACTCTCTCTCTCACACACACTCTCTCACTCTCTCACACACTCACACTCACACTCTCTCTCACACACACTCTCTCACTCTCTCACACACTCTCACACACACTCTCTCTCACACACTCACACTCACACTCTCTCTCACACACACTCTCTCACTCTCTCACACACTCTCACACACACTCTCTCACTCTCTCACACACTCTCACACACACTCTCTCTCACACACTCACACTCACACTCTCTCTCACACACACTCTCTCACTCTCTCACACACTCTCACACACACTCTCTCACTCTCTCACACACTCTCACACACACTCTCTCTCACACACTCACACACACACTCTCTCTCACACACTCACACACACTCTCTCTCACACACTCACACTCACACTCTCTCTCACACACACTCTCTCACTCTCTCACACACTCTCACACACTCACACACTCTCTCACACACTCTCACACACACTCTCTCACTCTCTCACACACTCACACTCACACTCTCTCACACATTTCCGATCTGTGCAGCCTATGTGAAGGAGAGCGGGCGGTGCTGTTGTGCCTTTCACCCATTTGCCGTTGTGTGTGTGTGATTGTAGCCGGTGGTGGTCGTGCACAACCCCTTCTCGGAGAACCCCACCTGCAGCTCCTCGACGGCAGCTGACTGAAGCAAGAGGTGACTGGTCCCGGTGGGGGGGGCGCGAGCGGCTGCAGTATCCACGTGTAATCACTGCTTGTATTACCCTGTGTGTGAGCGGCTGCTCATTATAATGCCGGGATGCAGAGAGGACAATACCCCTGCGCTTGTGGCACCAATCGTCGCTGGCCGCTGACCACACCGCCCATGTACCTCTTGAACTCATTGCGTGTGAACTTCCTCCCTCTGTGTCAGGGCGCCTGGACCGAAGGTGCAGCTATGTTATCGCCCGCCTGTGTTTTTGTGAGCAAGCGTGTGTGTGCGTGTTGTTTGCCAGCGAATGTCTGCGTGTTAGCGTGCAGGCGTTAGTGCCTGCCCTGGGCTCAGTGGCTGCCCATTGTACACCCTGGTTTCTACCCAGAGGGGCAGCACGGGGCCCGGCCCACACTGCGATATGTGTGGGCGCACTCGCTCCGTGCAGCAGAGCAGGTCTCCAGTGGTCCTGGGTAACCCTTGTCCCTGGACCAAGACCTCGCTCTGTCAAGCCCCGTGTGGTGTCTGGTGTACAACGGCCAACCCCACGTTAAAAAAAACCCCACCCACAGGCATCTTCCACACCTGCAGGGTGTAGTTCGGGACCCGGAATATTAGCTCCTTCGTCGAAAGACCTGTGAACTCGTCCCTTTTTTTGGTCTGGAAGCAGGTCAGCCTCGATACAAGGGACTGCTTATGAAGAAGAAGGGTATCCCCTGGGAAGACAGAGGCACCAACGTTAGCGTCCTGGACCAGGCCAACATCCCCAGCATCGAAGCACTGACCACACTCGACCAGCTCCGCTGGGCGGGCCACATTGTCCGCATGCCCCCAGACACGAGACTCCCAAAGCAAGCGCTCTACTCGGAACTCCTTCACGGCAAATGAGCTCTTAGTCCGTAGCCCTGTAGGTTACAGCACTTCGTGCAAATCCCTCCATAGTCCTCGCCCCTCCCTATCTCTGTAAGACCAGTCCCTCAAACTGACCACCAGGCTCATGGTCTACAAGGCTGTAGTAATACCCGCCCTCCTGCATGGCTCAGAGACGTGGACCATGTACAGTAGACACCTCAAGTCGCTGGAGAAATACCACCAACGATGTCTCCGCAAGATCCTACACATCCCCTGGGAGGACAGACGCACCAACGTTAGCGTCCTGGACCAGGCCAACATCCCCAGCATCGAAGCACAGACCACACTCGGCCAGCTCCGCTGGGCAGGCCACATTGTCCGCATGCCCCCAGACACGAGACTCCCAAAGCAAGCGCTCTACTCGGAACTCCTTCACGGCAAACGAGCCAAAGGTGGGCAGAGGAAACGTTACAAGGGACATCCTCAAAGCCTCCCTGATAAAGTGCAACATCCCCACTGACACCTGGGAGTCCCTGGCCAAAGACCGTCCTCAGTGGAGGAAGTGCATCCGGGAGGGCGCTGAGCACCTCGAGTCTCGTCGCAGAGACCAAGCGCAGGCAGCGGAAGGAGCGTGCGGCAAACCTGTCCCACCCTCCCCTCCCCTCAACCACTGTCTGTCCCACCTGTGACAGGGACTGTGGCTCTCGTATCAGACTGTTCAGTCACCTGAGAACTCACTTCTAGTGTGGGAGCAAGTCTTCCTCGACTCCGAGGGACTGCCTCCGAAGAGAAGGGCAGCACTCTCTCCCCTGAGTCAGAAGGTTGTGGGTTCAAGTCCCACTCCAGGGACCTGAGCACCTAAATCCAGGCTGACGCCCCAGGGCAGGGCTGAGGGAGCGCCGCACTGTCGGAGGTGCCGTCTTTCGGACGAGACGTTAAACCGAGACGCCCCCCCGCCCCGTCTGCCCTCTCGGGTGGACGTAAAAGATCCCGTGGCACGATGTTGAAAAATCGCAGGTGGGCTCTCCCCGGTGTCCTGGGCCCAATGTTCCTCCCTCAATCAACTCACGAAAGCAGGTTATCTGGGTCACTTATCACATTGCTGTGTGTGGGATCTTCCTCTGCGCAAATTGGCTGCCGCGTTTCCCACATTGCAACGGCCACTACACTTCCAGAAAAGTACTTGATTGGCTGTAAAGCGCTTTGGGACGACCTGAGGCTATATAAATGTAAGTATTTCTTGCGTTTAGTGAGTGCGTTTGTGTGTGTGTGTGTGTGTGTGTGTGTGGTAGTGAGCGGGTGTGTGTGTGTTTACAAGTAGATCCCTGTGAATAGGTGTGCCAATGTTTGTAGTAGGTGAGCACACATACGTGATTTCGTATCCTGTAGATTTTGCTTTGTTCATTGACGGGGTTGTGGGCATCGCTGGCAAAGCCAGCTTTTATTGCCCATCCCTAATTGCCCCTTCTTGAACCGCTGCAGTCCATGTGGTGAAGGAACTCCCACAGTGCTGTTAGGGAGGGAGTTCCAGGAGTCTGACCCAGCGACTATGAAGGAACGGAGTGTTGTGTTCAGCTTTGGTCTCCTAATCTGAGGAAGGACATTCTTGCTATTGAGGGAGTGCAGCGAAGGTTCACCAGACTGATTCCCGGGATGGCAGGACTGACATATGAGGAGAGACTGGATCAACTGGGCCTGTATTCACTGGAGTTTAGAAGGATGAGAGGGGATCTCATAGAAACATATAAAATTCTGACGGGATTGGGCAGGGTAGATGCCGGAAGAATGTTCCCGATGTTGGGGAAGTCCAGAACCAGGGGACACAGTCTCAGGATAAGGGGTAGGCCATTTAGGACTGAGATGAGGAGAAACTTCTTCACCCAGAGAGTTGTTAACCTATGGAATTCTCTGCCGCAGAGAGTTGTTGAGGCCAGTTCATTGGATATATTCAAGAGGGAGTTAGATATGGCCTTTACAGCTAAAGGGATCAAGGGGTATGGAGAGAAAGTTCAAGAGGGAGTTAGATATGGCCCTTACGGCTAAATGGATCAAGGGGTATGTAGAGAAAGCAAGAACGGGGTACTGAGGGAATGATCAGCCATGAACTCATTGAATGGCGGTGCAGGCTCGAAGGACCAGATGGCCTACTCCTGCACCTATTTTCTATGTTTCTGTGATAGATCCCAGTCAGGATGGTGTGTGTGACTGGGAGGGGAACGTGGAGGTGGTGGTGTTCCCATGCGCCTGCTGCCCTTGTCCTTCTAGCTGGTGGAGGTCGTGGGTTTGGGAGGTGCTGCCGGAGAAGCCTTGGCGAGTTGCTGCAGTGCATCTTGTAGATGGTGCACACTGCAGCCACGGTGTGCCGGTGGTGGAGGGAGTGAGTGTTGAAGGTGGTGGATGGGGTGAAGAACGAGCGTGGGTCGATTGTGTGTGTTTGTGATGTGGTTCTCAGAGTCTGCACACGTTTCCAGGAGATGTGTGCAGTGATGCAGGTGCGTGTGAGAAGCTGCGAGCAAACGTCCATCGCCGATCAGGACACAAACGTTCAGGCGGTCTCCGGACAGCCGAGCCGGCACTGAGGATTACCAGGGATTGGGAATTGGGGAAGCCGTCAGATGTCGAGGGTTACATATTTACTTCAGTCGCTCAACTGTATGAGCTAGCGTTTTCAGCCCGGAACGTATTTACTGTTTGAAAAGCATTCGCGTTATACTCATTTGTTCCATAACCCACATGCTGTCGCGACATTGTGTATTGAACATGTCAATAAATCTTCAAGCCGTGATTTCAAAGTGTGGCCTAGTCATTTCTGGGGGCGGCCATCTTGAATTTGGTCAGGACCGGCCAGTTAGTCGTCATCGACACGGGAACCACGATACCATCCAGCACACAAGGAAGCCATTCAGTCCAACGTGTCCGAGCTATCTCTGTGCGGAAAGTAAACCCAAGGTTAATCCCACTGCCCCGCTCTCTCCCCATAGCCCTGTATCAATCCCCAAACTAATCCCACTGCCCCGCTCTCTCCCCATAGCCCTGTATCAATCCCAAAACTAATCCCACTGCCCCGCTCTCTCCCCATAGCCCTGTATCAATCCCCAAACTAATCCCACTGCCCCGCTCTCTCCCCATAGCCCTGTATCAATCCCCAAACTAATCCCACTGCCCTGCTCTCTCCCCATAGCCCTGTATCAATCCTCAAACTAATCCCACTGCCCCGCTCTCTCCCCATAGCCCTGTATCAATCCCCAAACTAATCCCACTGCCCCGCTCTCTCCCCATAGCCCTGTATCAATCCCCAAACTAATCCCACTGCCCTGCTCTCTCCCCATAGCCCTGTATCAATCCTCAAACTAATCCCACTGCCCCGCTCTCTCCCCATAGCCCTGTATCAATCCCCAAACTAATCCCACTGCCCCGCTCTCTCCCCATAGCCCTGTATCAATCCTCAAAATAATCCCACTGCCCCGCTCTCTCCCCATAGCCCTGTATTAATCGCCAAACTAATCCCACTGCCCCGCTCTCTCCCCATAGCCCTGTATCAATCCCCAAACTAATCCCACTGCCCTGCTCTCTCCCCATAGCCCTGTATCAATCCTCAAACTAATCCCACTGCCTCGCTCTCTCCCCATAGCCCTGTATCAATCCACAAACTAATCCCACGGCCCCGCTCACTCCCCATAGCCCTGTATCAATCCCCAAACTAATCCCACTGCCCCGCTCTCTCCCCATAGCCCTGTATCAATCCCCAAAGTAATCCCACTGCCCCGCTCTCTCTCCATAGCCCTGTATCAATCCCCAAACTAATCTCACTGCCCCGCTCTCTCCCCATAGCCCTGTATCAATCCCCAAACTAATCTCACTGCCCCGCTCTCTCCCCATAGCCCTGTATTAATCGCCAAACTAATCCCACTGCCCCGCTCTCTCCCCATAGCCCTGTATCAATCCCCAAACTAATCCCACTGCCCCGCTCTCTCCCCATAGCCCTGTATCAATCCCAAACTAATCCCACTGCCCCGCTCTCTCCCCATAGCCCTGTATCAATTACCAAACTAATCCCACTGCCCCGCTCTCTCCCCATAGCCCTGTATCAATCCCCAAACTAATCCCACTGCCCGCTCTCTCCCCATAGCCCTGTATTAATCCCCAAACTAATCCCACTGCCCCGCTCTCTCCCCATAGCCCTGTATCAATCCCCAAACTAATCCCACTGCCCCGCTCTCTCCCCATAGCCCTGTATCAATCCCAAACTAATCCTACTGCCCCGCTCTCTCCCCATAGCCCTGTATCAATCCCAAACTAATCCCACTGCCCCGCTCTCTCCCCATAGCCCTGTCCTAATCCCCAAACTAATCCCATTGCCCCGCTCTCTCCCCATAGCCCTGTATCAATCCCCAAACGAATCCCACAGCCCGCTCTGTCCCCATAGCCCTGTATCAATCCCCAAACTAATCCCACTGCCCTGCTCTCTCCCCATAGCCCTGTACTAATCCCCAAACTAATCCCACTGCCCCGCTCTCTCCCCATAGCCCTGCATTAATCCCCAAACTAATCCCATATTCGCTCTCTCCCCATAGCCCTGTATCAATCCCGAAACTAATCCCACTGCCCCGCTCTCTCCCCATAGCCCTGTATCAATCCCTAAACTAATCCCACTGCCCCGCTCTCTCCCCATAGCCCTGTATCAATCCCAAACTAATCCTACTGCCCCGCTCTCTCCCCATAGCCCTGTATCAATCCCAAACTAATCCCACTGCCCCGCTCTCTCCCCATAGCCCTGTCCTAATCAACAAACTAATCCCATTGCCCCGCTCTCTCCCCATAGCCCTGTATCAATCTCCAAACTAATCCCACAGCCCGCTCTCTCCCCATAGCCCTGTATTAATCGCCAAACTAATCCCACTGCCCCGCTCTCTCCCCATAGCCCTGTATCATTCCCCAAACTAATCCCACTGCCCCGCTCTCTCCCCATAGCCCTGTATCATTCCCCAAACTAATCCCACTGCCCCGCTCTCTCCCCATAGCCCTGTATCAATCCCCAAACTAATCCCATTGCCCCGCTCTCTCCCCATAGCTGTGTATCAATCCCAAACTAATCCCACTGCCCCGCTCTCTCCCCATAGCCCTGTATCAATCCCCAAACTAATTCCAATGCCCCGCTCTCTTCCCATAGCCCTGTCCTAATCCCCAAACTAATCCCACTGCCCCACTCTCTCCCCATAGCCCTGTATTAATCCCCAAACTAATCCCAATGCCCCGCTCTCTCCCCATAGCCCTGTATCAATCCCCAAACTAATCCCACTGCCCCGCTCTCTCCCCATAGCCCTGTATCAATCCACAAACTAATCCCACGGCCCCGCTCTCTCCCCATAGCCCTGTATCAATCCCCAAACTAATCCCACTGCCCCGCTCTCTCCCCATAGCCCTGTATCAATCCCCAAACTAATCCCACAGCCCCGCTCTCTCCCCATAGCCCTGTATCAATCCCCAAACTAATCCCACTGCCCCGCTCTCTCCCCATAGCCCTGTATTAATCCCCAAACTAATCCCATTGCCCCGCTCTCTCCCCATAGCCCTGTATCAATCCCTAAACTAATCCCACTGCCCCGCTCTCTCCCCATAGCCCTGTATCAATCCCTAAACTAATCCCACTGCCCCGCTCTCTCCCCATAGCCCTGTATCAATCCCAAACTAATCCTACTGCCCCGCTCTCTCCCCATAGCCCTGTATCAATCCCAAACTAATCCCACTACCCCGCTCTCTCCCCATAGCCCTGTCCTAATCAACAAACTAATCCCATTGCCCCGCTCTCTCCCCATAGCCCTGTATCAATCTCCAAACTAATCCCACAGCCCGCTCTCTCCCCACAGCCCTGTATCAATCCCCAAACTAATCCCACTGCCCCGCTCTCTCCCCATAGCCCTGTATCAATCCCCAAACTAATCCCACTGCCCCGCTCTCTCCCCATAGCCCTGTATCAATCCCCAAACTAATCCCACTGCCCCGCTCTCTCCCCATAGCCCTGTATCAATCCCCAAACTAATCCCACTGGCCCGCTCTCTCCCCACAGCCCTGTATCAATCCCCAAACTAATTCCACTGCCCCGCTCTCTTCCCATAGCCCTGTCCTAATCCCCAAACTAAGCCCACTGCCCCGCTCCCTCCCCATAGCCCTGTATCAATCCCAAACTAATCCCACTGCCCCGCTCTCTCCCCATAGCCCTGTCTTAATCAACAAACTAATCCCAATGCCCCGCTCTCTCCCCATAGCCCTGTATTAATCGCCAAACTAATCCCACTGCCCCGCTCTCTCCCCATAGCCCTGTATCAATCCCCAAACTAATCCCACTGCCCCGCTCTCTCCCCATAGCCCTGTATCAATCCCCAAACTAATCCCACTGCCCCGCTCTGTCCCCATAGCCCTGTCCTAATCAACAAACTAATCCCAATGCCCCGCTCTCTCCCCATAGCCCTGTATTAATCGCCAAACTAATCCCACTGCCCCGCTCTCTCCCCATAGCCCTGTATCAATCCCCAAACTAATCCCACTGCCCCGCTCTCTCCCCATAGCCCTGTATCAATCCCCAAACTAATCCCACTGCCCCGCTCTCTCCCCATAGCCCTGTATCAATCCCAAACTAATCCCACTGCCCCGCTCTCTCCCCATAGCCCTGTATCAATCCCCAAACTAATCCCACTGCCCCGCTCTCTCCCCATAGCCCTGTATCAATCCCCAAACTAATCCCACTGCCCCGCTCTCTCTCCATAGCCCTGTATCAATCCCCAAACTAATCCTACTGCCCCGCTCTCTCCCCATAGCCCTGTATCAATCCCCAAACTAATCCTACTGCCCCGCTCTCTCCCCATAGCCCTGTATCAATCCCCAAACTAATCCCACTGCCCCGCTCTCTCTCCATAGCCCTGTATCAATCCCCAAACTAATTCCACTGCCCCGCTCTCTTCCCATAGCCCTGTCCTAATCCCCAAACTAATCCCATTGCCCCGCTCTCTCCCCATAGCCCTGTATCAATCCCCAAACTAATCCCATTGCCCCGCTCTCTCCCCATAGCTGTGTATCAATCCCAAAACTAATCCCACTGCCCCGCTCTCTCCCCATAGCCCTGTATCAGTCCCCAATCTAATTCCAATGCCCCGCTCTCTTCCCATAGCCCTGTCCTAATCCCCAAACTAATCCCATTGCCCTGCGCTTTGCCCATAGCCCTGTATCAATCCCCAAACTAATCCCATTGCCCCGCTCTCTCCCCATAGCCCTGTATCAATCCCCAAACTAATCCCACTGCCCCGCTCTCTCCCCATAGCCCTGTATCAATCCCCAAACTAATCACACTGCCCCGCTCTCTCCCCATCGCCCTGTCCTAATCCCCAAACTAATCCCATTGCCCCGCGCTCTGCCTATAGCCCTGTATCAATCCCCAAACTAATCCCACTGCCCCGCTCTCTCCCCATAGCACTGTATCAATCCCCAAACTAATCCCACTGCCCCGCTCTCTTCCCAAAGCCCTGTATTAATCCCCAAACTAATCCCACTGCCGCACTCTCTCCCTATAGCCCTGTATTAATCCCCAAACTAATCCCAATGCCCCGCTCTCTCCCCATAGCCCTGTATTAATCCCCAAACTAATCCCACTGCCCCGCTCTCTCCCCATAGCCCTGTATCAATCCACAAACTAATCCCACTGCCCCGCTCTCTCCCCATAGCCCTGTATTAATCCCCAAACTAATCCCACTGCCCCGCTCTCTCCCCATAGCCCTCTATTAATCCCCAAACTAATCCCACTGCCCCGCTCTCTCCCCATAGCCCTGTATCAATCCCCAAACTAATCCCACTGCCCCGCTCTCTCCCCATAGCCCTGTATCAATCCCCAAACTAATCCCATGGCCCCGCTCTCTCCCCATAGCCCTGTATCAATCCCTAAACTAATCTCATTGCCCCGCTCTCTCCCCATAGCCCTGTATCAATCCCCAAACTAATCCCACTACCCCGCTCTCTCCCCATAGCCCTGTATCAATCCCCAAACTAATCCCACTGCCCCGCTCTCTCCCCATAGCCCTGTTTCAATCCCAAACTAATCCCACTGCCCCACTCTCTCCCCATAGCCCTGCATCAATCCTAAACTAATCCCACTGCCCCGCTCTCTCCCCATAGTCCTGTATCAATCCCCAAACTAATCTCACTGCCCCGCTCTCTCCCCATAGCCCTGTATCAATCCGAAACTTATCCCACTGCCCCGCTCTCTCCCCATAGCCCTGTATCAATCCCAAAACTAATCCCACAGCCCCGCTCTCTCCCCATAGCCCTGTATCAATTCCCAAACTAATCCCACTGCCCCGCTCTCTCCCCATAGCCCTGTATCAATCCCAAACTAATCCCACTGCCCCGCTCTCTCCCCATAGCCCTGTATCAATCCCCAAACTAATCCCACTGCCCCGCTCTCTCCCCATAGCCCTGTATCAATCCCCAAACTAATCCCACTGCCCCGCTCTCTCTCCATAGCCCTGTATCAATCCCCAAACTAATCCTACTGCCCCGCTCTCTCCCCATAGCCCTGTATCAATCCCCAAACTAATCCTACTGCCCCGCTCTCTCCCCATAGCCCTGTATCAATCCCCAAACTAATCCCACTGCCCCGCTCTCTCTCCATAGCCCTGTATCAATCCCCAAACTAATTCCACTGCCCCGCTCTCTTCCCATAGCCCTGTCCTAATCCCCAAACTAATCCCATTGCCCCGCTCTCTCCCCATAGCCCTGTATCAATCCCCAAACTAATCCCATTGCCCCGCTCTCTCCCCATAGCTGTGTATCAATCCCAAAACTAATCCCACTGCCCCGCTCTCTCCCCATAGCCCTGTATCAGTCCCCAATCTAATTCCAATGCCCCGCTCTCTTCCCATAGCCCTGTCCTAATCCCCAAACTAATCCCATTGCCCTGCGCTTTGCCCATAGCCCTGTATCAATCCCCAAACTAATCCCATTGCCCCGCTCTCTCCCCATAGCCCTGTATCAATCCCCAAACTAATCCCACTGCCCCGCTCTCTCCCCATAGCCCTGTATCAATCCCCAAACTAATCCCACTGCCCCGCTCTCTCCCCATAGCCCTGTATTAATCCGCAAACTAATCCCAATGCCCCGCTCTCTCCCCATAGCCCTGTATTAATCCCCAAACTAATCCCACTGCCCCGCTCTCTCCCCATAGCCCTGTATCAATCCACAAACTAATCCCACGGCCCCGCTCTCTCCCCATAGCCCTGTATCAATCCCCAAACTAATCCCACAGCCCCGCTCTCTTCCCAAAGCCCTGTATTAATCCCCAAACTAATCCCACTGCCCCGCTCTCTCCCCATAGCCCTGTATCAATCCCCAAACTAATCCCACTGCCCCGCTCTCTTCCCAAAGCCCTGTATTAATCCCCAAACTAATCCCACTGCCCCACTCTCTCCCCATAGCCCTGTATTAATCCCCAAACTAATCCCAATGCCCCGCTCTCTCCCCATAGCCCTGTATTAATCCCCAAACTAATCCCACTGCCCCGCTCTCTCCCCATAGCCCTGTATCAATACACAAACTAATCCCACGGCCCCGCTCTCTCCCCATAGCCCTGTATCAATCCCCAAACTAATCCCACTGCCCCGCTCTCTCCCCATAGCCCTGTATCAATCCCCAAACTAATCCCATTGCCCCGCTCTCTCCCCATAGCCCTGTATCAATCCCAAACTAATCCCACTGCCCCGCTCTCTCCCCATAGCCCTGTATCAATCCCCAAACTAATCACACTGCCCCGCTCTCTCCCCATCGCCCTGTCCTAATCCCCAAACTAATCCCATTGCCCCGCGCTCTGCCTATAGCCCTGTATCAATCCCCAAACTAATCCCACTGCCCCGCTCTCTCCCCATAGCACTGTATCAATCCCCAAACTAATCCCACTGCCCCGCTCTCTTCCCAAAGCCCTGTATTAATCCCCAAACTAATCCCACTGCCGCACTCTCTCCCTATAGCCCTGTATTAATCCCGAAACTAATCCCACTGCCCTGCTCTCTCCCCATAGCCCTGTATTAATCCCCAAACTAATCCCACTGCCCCGCTCTCTCCCCATAGCCCTGTATCAATCCACAAACTAATCCCACTGCCCCGCTCTCTCCCCATAGCCCTGTATTAATCCCCAAACTAATCCCACTGCCCCGCTCTCTCCCCATAGCCCTCTATTAATCCCCAAACTAATCCCACTGCCCCGCTCTCTCCCCATAGCCCTGTATCAATCCCCAAACTAATCCCACTGCCCCGCTCTCTCCCCATAGCCCTGTATCAATCCCCAAACTAATCCCATGGCCCCGCTCTCTCCCCATAGCCCTGTATCAATCCCTAAACTAATCTCATTGCCCCGCTCTCTCCCCATAGCCCTGTATCAATCCCCAAACTAATCCCACTACCCCGCTCTCTCCCCATAGCCCTGTATCAATCCCCAAACTAATCCCACTGCCCCGCTCTCTCCCCATAGCCCTGTTTCAATCCCAAACTAATCCCACTGCCCCACTCTCTCCCCATAGCCCTGCATCAATCCTAAACTAATCCCACTGCCCCGCTCTCTCCCCATAGTCCTGTATCAATCCCCAAACTAATCTCACTGCCCCGCTCTCTCCCCATAGCCCTGTATCAATCCGAAACTTATCCCACTGCCCCGCTCTCTCCCCATAGCCCTGTATCAATCCCAAAACTAATCCCACAGCCCCGCTCTCTCCCCATAGCCCTGTATCAATTCCAAACTAATCCCACTGCCCACTCTCTCCCCATTGTCCTGTATTAATCCCCAAACTAATCCCACTGCCCCGCTCTCTCCCCATAGCCCTGTATCAATCCCCAAACTAATCCCATTGCCCCGCTCTCTCCCCATAGCCCTGCATCAATCCCAAACTAATCCGACTGCCCCGCTCTCTCCCCATAGCCCTGTATCAATCCCAAACTAATCCCACTGCCCCGCTCTCTCCCCATAGCCCTGTCCTAATCCCCAAACTAATCCCATTGCCCCGCTCTCTCCCCATAGCCCTGTATCAATCCCCAAACTAATCCCACTGCCCCGCTCTCTCCCCATAGCCCTGTACTAATCCCCAAACTAATCCCACTGCCCCGCTCTCTCCCCATAGCCCTGTATTAATCCCCAAACTAATCCCATTGCCCCGCTCTCTCCCCATAGCCCTGTATCAATCCCTAAACTAATCCCACTGCCCCGCTCTCTCCCCATAGCCCTGTATCAATCCCTAAACTAATCCCACTGCCCCGCTCTCTCCCCATAGCCCTGTATCAATCCCAAACTAATCCTACTGCCCCGCTCTCTCCCCATAGCCCTGTATCAATCCCAAACTAATCCCACTGCCCCGCTCTCTCCCCATAGCCCTGTCCTAATCAACAAACTAATCCCATTGCCCCGCTCTCTCCCCATAGCCCTGTATCAATCTCCAAACTAATCCCACAGCCCGCTCTCTCCCCACAGCCCTGTATCAATCCCCAAACTAATCCCACTGCCCCGCTCTCTCCCCATAGCCCTGTATCAATCCCCAAACTAATCCCACTGCCCTGCTCTCTCCCCATAGCCCTGTATCAATCCCCAAACTAATCCCACTGCCCCGCTCTCTCCCCATAGCCCTGTATCAATCCCCAAACTAATCCCACGGGCCCGCTCTCTCCCCACAGCCCTGTATCAATCCCCAAACTAATTCCACTGCCCCGCTCTCTTCCCATAGCCCTGTCCTAATCCCCAAACTAAGCCCACTGCCCCGCTCTCTCCCCATAGCCCTGTATCAATCCCAAACTAATCCCACTGCCCCGCTCTCTCCCCATAGCCCTGTCCTAATCAACAAACTAATCCCAATGCCCCGCTCTCTCCCCATAGCCCTGTATTAATCGCCAAACTAATCCCACTGCCCCGCTCTCTCCCCATAGCCCTGTATCAATCCCAAACTAATCTCACTGCCCCGCTCTCTCCCCATAGCCCTGTATCAATCCCCAAACTAATCCCACTGCCCCGCTCTCTCCCCATAGCCCTGTCCTAATCAACAAACTAATCCCAATGCCCCGCTCTCTCCCCATAGCCTTGTATTAATCGCCAAACTAATCCCACTGCCCCGCTCTCTCCCCATAGCCCTGTATCAATCCCCAAACTAATCCCACTGCCCCGCTCTCTCCCCATAGCCCTGTATCAATCCCCAAACTAATCCCACTGCCCCGCTCTCTCCCCATAGCCCTGTATCAATCCCAAACTAATCCCACTGCCCCGCTCTCTCCCCATAGCCCTGTATCAATCCCCAAACTAATCCCACTTCCCCGCTCTCTCCCCATAGCCCTGTATCAATCCCCAAACTAATCCCACTGCCCCGCTCTCTCTCCATAGCCCTGTATCAATCCCCAAACTAATCCTACTGTCCCGCTCTCTCCCCATAGCCCTGTATTAATCCCCAAACTAATCCTACTGCCCCGCTCTCTCCCCATAGCCCTGTATCAATCCCCAAACTAATCCCACTGCCCCGCTCTCTCTCCATAGCCCTGTATCAATCCCCAAACTAATTCCACTGCCCCGCTCTCTTCCCATAGCCCTGTCCTAATCCCCAAACTAATCCCATTGCCCCGCTCTCTCCCCATAGCTGTGTATCAATCCCAAACTAATCCCACTGCCCCGCTCTCTCCCCATAGCCCTGTATCAATCCCCAAACTAATCCCACTGCCCCGCTCTCTCCCCATAGCCCTGTATCAATCCCCAAACTAATCCCACTGCCCCGCTCTCTTCCCAAAGCCCTGTATTAATCCCCAAACTAATCCCACTGCCCCACTCTCTCCCCATAGCCCTGTATTAATCCCCAAACTAATCCCAATGCCCCGCTCTCTTCCCAAAGCCCTGTATTAATCCCCAAACTAATCCCACTGCCCCACTCTCTCCCCATAGCCCTGTATTAATCCCCAAACTAATCCCACTGCCCCGCTCTCTTCCCAAAGCCCTGTATTAATCCCCAAACTAATCCCAATGCCCCGCTCTCTTCCCATAGCCCTGTATTAATCCCCAAACTAATCCCACTGCCCCGCTCTCACCCCATAGCCTTGTATCAATCCACAAAGTAATCCCACGGCCCCACTCTCTCCCCATAGCCCTGTATCAATCCCCAAACTAATCCCACAGCCCCGCTCTCTCCCCATAGCCCTGTATCAATCCCCAAACTAATCCCACTGCCCCGCTCTCTCCCCATAGCCCTGTATCAATCCCCAAACTAATCCCACTGCCCCGCTCTCTCCCCATAGCCCTGTATCAATCCCCAAACTAATCCCATTGCCCCGCTCTCTCCCCATAGCCCTGTATCAATCCCAAACTAATCCCACTGCCCCGCTCTCTCCCCATAGCCCTGTCCTAATCCCCAAACTAATCCCACTGCCCCGCTCTCTCCCCATAGCCCTGTCCTAATCCCCAAACTAATCCCATTGCCCCGCGCTCTGCCTATAGCCCTGTATCAATCCCCAAACTAATCCCACTGCCCCGCTCTCTCCCCATAGCCCTGTATCAATCCCCAAACTAATCCCACTGCCCCGCTCTCTTCCCAAAGCCCTAAATTAATCCCCAAACTAATCCCACTGCCCCACTCTCTCCCCATAGCCCTGTATTAATCCCCAAACTAATCCCACTGCCCCGCTCTCTCCCCATAGCCCTGTATTAATCCTCAAACTAATCCCACTGCCCCGCTCTCTCCCCATAGCCCTGTATCAATCCACAAACTAATCCCACTGCCCCGCTCTCTCCCCATAGCCCTGTATTAATCCCCAAACTAATCCCACTGCCCCGCTCTCTCCCCATAGCCCTGTATTAATCCCCAAACTAATCCCACTGCCCCGCTCTCTCCCCATAGCCCTGTATCAATCCCCAAACTAATCCCACTGCCCCGCTCTCTCCCCATAGCACTGTATCAATCCCAAACTAATGCCACTGCCCCGCTCTCTCCCCATAGCCCTGTATCAATCCCTAAACTAATCTCATTGCCCCGCTCTCTCCCCATAGCCCTGTATCAATCCCCAAACTAATCCCACTACCCCGCTCTCTCCCCATAGCCCTGTATCAATCCCCAAACTAATCCCACTGCCCCGCTCTCTCCCCATAGCCCTGTTTAAATCCCAAACTAATCCCACTGCCCCACTCTCTCCCCATAGCCCTGTATCAATCCTAAACTAATCCCACTGCCCCGCTCTCTCCCCAAAGACCTGTATCAATCCCCAAACTAATCTCACTGCCCCGCTCTCTCCCCATAGCCCTGTATCAATCCGAAACTTATCCCACTGCCCCGCTCTCTCCCCATAGCCCTGTATCAATCCCCAAACTAATCCCACAGCCCCGCTCTCTCCCCATAGCCCTATATCAATCCCCAAACTAATCCCACTGCCCCGCTCTCTCCCCATAGCCCTGTACTAGTCCCCAAACTAATCCCACTGCCCCGCTCTCTCCCCATAGCCCTGTATTAATCCCCAAACTAATCCCATTGCCCCGCTCTCTCCCCATAGCCCTGTATCAATCCCTAAACTAATCCCACTGCCCCGCTCTCTCCCCATAGCCCTGTATCAATCCCTAAACTAATCCCACTGCCCCGCTCTCTCCCCATAGCCCTGTATCAATCCCAAACTAATCCTACTGCCCCGCTCTCTCCCCATAGCCCTGTATCAATCCCAAACTAATCCCACTGCCCCGCTCTCTCCCCATAGCCCTGTATTAATCGCCAAACTAATCCCACTGCCCCGCTCTCTTCCCATAGCCCTGTCCTAATCCCCAAACTAATTCCATTGCCCCGCGCTTTGCCCATAGCCCTGTATCAATCCCCAAACTGATCCCATTGCCCCGCTCTCTCCCCATAGCCCTGTATCAATCCCCAAACTAATCCCACTGCCCCGCTCTCTCCCCATAGCCCTGTATCAATCCCCAAACTAATCCCACTGCCCCGCTCTCTCCCCATAGCCCTGTATCAATCCCCAAACTAATCCCACTGCCCCGCTCTCTCCCCAAAGCACTGTATCAATCCCCAAACTAATCCCACTGCCCCGCTCTCTCCCCATAGCCCTGTATCAATCCCCAAACTAATCCCACTGCCCCGCTCTCTCCCCATAGCCCTGTATCAATCCCCAAACTGATCCCACTGACCCGCTCTCTCCCCATAGCTCTGTATCAATCCCCAAACTAATCCCACTGCCCCGCTCTCTTCCCAAAGCCCTGTATTTATCCCCAAACTAATCCCACTGCCCCACTCTCTCCCCATAGCCCTGTATTAATCCCCAAACTAATCCCAATGCCCCGCTCTCTCCCCATAGCCCTGTATTAATCCCCAAACTAATCCCACTGCCCCGCTCTCTCCCCATAGCCCTGTATCAATCCACAAACTAACTCCACTGCCCCGCTCTCTCCCCATAGCCCTGTATTAATCCCCAAACTAATCCCAATGCCCCGCTCTCTCCCCATAGCCCTGTATTAATCCCCAAACTAATCCCACTGCCCCGCTCTCTCCCCATAGCCCTGTATCAATCCCCAAACTAATCCCACTGCCCCGCTCTCTCCCCATAGCCCTGTATCAATCCCAAACTCATGCCACTGCCCCGCTCTCTCCCCACAGCCCTGTATCAATCCCTAAACTAAT
Organism: Pristiophorus japonicus; assembly: GCF_044704955.1. Lineage (NCBI taxonomy): Eukaryota > Metazoa > Chordata > Chondrichthyes > Pristiophoridae > Pristiophorus > Pristiophorus japonicus. Next base: position 191,867,986 of record NC_091985.1, read on the forward strand.
CTCACTGCCCCGCTCTCTCCCCATAGCCCTGTATCAATCCACAAACTAATCTCACTGCCCCGCTCTCTCCCCATAGCCCTGTATCAATCCCCAAACTAATCCCACTACCCCGCTCTCTCCCCATAGCCCTGTATCAATCCCCAAACTAATCCCACTGCCCCGCTCTCTCCCCGTAGCCCTGTATCAATCCCAAACTAATCCCACTGCCCCGCTCTCTCCCCATAACCCTGTATCAATCCCCAAACTAATCCCACTGCGCCGCTCTCTCCCCATAGCCCTGTATTAATCCCCAAACTAATCCCACTGCCCCGCTCTCTCCCCATAGCCCTGTATCAGTCCCAAACTAATCCCACTGCCCCGCTCTCTCCCCATAGCCCTGTATCAATCCCAAACTAATCCCACTGCCCCGCTCACTCCCCATAGCCCTGTCCTAAACCCCAAACTAATCCCATTGCCCCGCTCTCTCCCCATAGCCCTGTATCAATCCCCAAACTAATCCCACAGCCCGCTCTCTCCCCATAGCCTTGTATCAATCCCCAAACTAATCCCACTGCCCCGCTCTCTCCCCATAGCCCTGTACTAATCCCCAAACTAATCCCACTGCCCGGCTCTCTCCCCATAGCCCTGTATTAATCCCCAAACTAATCCCACTGCCCCGCTCTCTCCCCATAGCCCTGTATCAATCCCCAAACTAATCCCACTGCCCCGCTCTCTCCCCATAGCCCTGTATCAATCCCCAAACTAATCCCACTGCCCCGCTCTTTCCCCATAGCCCTGTATCAATTCCCAAACTAATCCCACTGCCCCGCTCTCTCCCCATAGCCCTGTATCAATCCCCAAACTAATCCCACTGCCCCGCTCTCTCCCCATAGCCCTGTATCAATCCCCAAACTAATCCCACTGCCCTGCTCTCTCCCCATAGCCCTGTATCAATCCCCAAAGTAATCCCACTGCCCCGTTCTCTCCCCATAGCCCTGTATCAATCCCCAAACTAATCCCATTGCCCAGCTCTCTCCCCATCGCCCTGTATCAATCCCCAAAGTAATCCCACTGCCCCGTTCTCTCCCCATAGCCCTGTATCAATCCCCAAACTAATCCCATTGCCCAGCTCTCTCCCCATCGCCCTGTATCAATCTCCAAACTAATCCCAATGCCCCGCGCTCTCCCCATAGCCCTGTATCAATCCCCAAACTAATCCCATTGCCCCGCTCTCTCCCCATAGCCCTGTATCAATCCCCAAACTAATCCCACTGCCCCGCTCTCTCCCCATAGCCCTGTATCAATCCCCAAACTAATCCCACTGCCCCGCTCTCTCCCCATAGCTCTGTATCAATCCCCAAACTAATCCCACTGCCCCGCTCTCTTCCCAAAGCCCTGTATCAATCCCCAAACTAATCCCACTGACCCGCTCTCTCCCCATTGCCCTGTATCAATCCCAAACTCATGCCACTGCCCCGCTCTCTCCCCATTACCCTGTATCAATCCCTAAACTAATCTCACTGCCCTGCTCTCTCCCCATAGCCCTGTATCAATCCACAAACTAATCTCACTGCCCCGCTCTCTCCCCATAGCCCTGTATCAATCCCCAAACTAATCCCACTACCCCGCTCTCTCCCCATAGCCCTGTATCAATCCCCAAACTAATCCCACTGCCCCGCTCTCTCCCCGTAGCCCTGTATCAATCCCAAACTAATCCCACTGCCCCGCTCTCTCCCCATAGCCCTGTATCAATCCCCAAACTAATCCCACTGCCCCGCTCTCTCCCCATAGCCCTGTATTAATCCCCAAACTAATCCCACTGCCCCGCTCTCTCCCCATAGCCCTGTATCAGTCCCAAACTAATCCCACTGCCCCGCTCTCTCCCCATAGCCCTGTATCAGTCCCAAACTAATCCCACTGCCCCGCTCTTTCCCCATAGCCCTGTATCAATTCCCAAACTAATCCCACTGCCCCGCTCTCTCCCCATAGCCCTGTATCAATCCCCAAACTAATCCCACTGCCTCGCTCTCTCCCCATAGCCCTGTCTCAATCCCAAACTAATCCCACTGCCCCGCTCTCCCCATAGCCCTGTATCAATCCCGAAACTAATCCCACTGCCCCGCTCTCTCCCCATAGCCCTGTATCAATCCCCAAACTAATCCCACTGCCCTGCTCTCTCCCCATAGCCCTGTATCAATCCCCAAAGTAATCCCACTGCCCCGTTCTCTCCCCATAGCCCTGTATCAATCCCCAAACTAATCCCATTGCCCAGCTCTCTCCCCTTCGCCCTGTATCAATCTCCAAACTAATCCCAATGCCCCGCTCTCTCCCCATAGCCCTGTATCAATCCCCAAACTAATCCCATTGCCCCACTCTCTCCCCATAGCCCTGTATCAATCCCTAAACTAATCCCACTGCCCCGCTCTCTCCCCATAGCCCTCTATCAATCCCCAAACTAATCTCACTGCCCCGCTCTCTCCCCATAGCCCTGTATCAATCCCCAAAATAATCCCACTGCCCCGCTCTCTCCCCATAGCCCTGTATCAATCCCCAAACTAATGCCACTGCCCTGCTCTCTCCCCATAGCCCTGTATCAATCCCCAAACTAATCCCACTGCCCCGCTCTCTCTCCATAGCCCTGTATCAATCCCCAAACTAATCCCACAGCCCCGCTCTCTCCACATATCCCTGTATCAATCCCCAAACTAATCCCAATGCCACGCTCTCTCCCCATAGCCCTGTATCAATCCCCAAACTAATTTCACTGCCCCGCTCTCTCCCCATAGCCCTGTATCAATCCCAAACTAATCCCACTGCCCCGCTCACTCCCCATAGCCCTGTATCAATCCCCAAACTAATCTCACTGCCCCGCTCTCTCTCCATAGCCCTGTATCAATCCCCAAACTAATCCCACTGCCCCGGTCTCTCCCCATAGCCCTGTATCAATCCTCAAACTAATCCCACTGCCCCGGTCTCTCCCCATAGCCCTGTATCAATCCCTAAACTATTCCCACAGCCCTGTATCAATCCCCAAACTAATCTCACTGCCCCGCTCTCTCCCCATAGCCCTGTATCAATCCCAAACTAATCCCACTGCGCCGCCCTCTCCCCATAGCCCTGTATCAATCCCCAAACTAATCCCACTGCCCCGCTCTCTCCCCATAGCTCTGTATCAATCCCTAAACTAATCCCACTGCCCCGCTCTCTTCCCAAAGCCCTGTATTAATCCCCAAACTAATCCCACTGCCCCACTCTCTCCCCATAGCCCTGTATTAATCCCTAAACTAATCTCACTGCCCCGCTCTCTCCCCATAGCCCTGTATCAATCCACAAACTAATCTCACTGCCCCGCTCTCTCCCCATAGCCCTGTATCAATCCCCAAACTAATCCCACTACCCCGCTCTCTCCCCATAGCCCTGTATCAATCCCCAAACTAATCCCACTGCCCCGCTCTCTCCCCGTAGCCCTGTATCAATCCCAAACTAATCCCACTGCCCCGCTCTCTCCCCATAACCCTGTATCAATCCCCAAACTAATCCCACTGCGCCGCTCTCTCCCCATAGCCCTGTATTAATCCCCAAACTAATCCCACTGCCCCGCTCTCTCCCCATAGCCCTGTATCAGTCCCAAACTAATCCCACTGCCCCGCTCTCTCCCCATAGCCCTGTATCAATCCCAAACTAATCCCACTGCCCCGCTCACTCCCCATAGCCCTGTCCTAAACCCCAAACTAATCCCATTGCCCCGCTCTCTCCCCATAGCCCTGTATCAATCCCCAAACTAATCCCACAGCCCGCTCTCTCCCCATAGCCTTGTATCAATCCCCAAACTAATCCCACTGCCCCGCTCTCTCCCCATAGCCCTGTACTAATCCCCAAACTAATCCCACTGCCCGGCTCTCTCCCCATAGCCCTGTATTAATCCCCAAACTAATCCCACTGCCCCGCTCTCTCCCCATAGCCCTGTATCAATCCCCAAACTAATCCCACTGCCCCGCTCTCTCCCCATAGCCCTGTATCAATCCCCAAACTAATCCCACTGCCCCGCTCTTTCCCCATAGCCCTGTATCAATTCCCAAACTAATCCCACTGCCCCGCTCTCTCCCCATAGCCCTGTATCAATCCCCAAACTAATCCCACTGCCCCGCTCTCTCCCCATAGCCCTGTATCAATCCCCAAACTAATCCCACTGCCCTGCTCTCTCCCCATAGCCCTGTATCAATCCCCAAAGTAATCCCACTGCCCCGTTCTCTCCCCATAGCCCTGTATCAATCCCCAAACTAATCCCATTGCCCAGCTCTCTCCCCATCGCCCTGTATCAATCCCCAAAGTAATCCCACTGCCCCGTTCTCTCCCCATAGCCCTGTATCAATCCCCAAACTAATCCCATTGCCCAGCTCTCTCCCCATCGCCCTGTATCAATCTCCAAACTAATCCCAATGCCCCGCGCTCTCCCCATAGCCCTGTATCAATCCCCAAACTAATCCCATTGCCCCGCTCTCTCCCCATAGCCCTGTATCAATCCCCAAACTAATCCCACTGCCCCGCTCTCTCCCCATAGCCCTGTATCAATCCCCAAACTAATCCCACTGCCCCGCTCTCTCCCCATAGCTCTGTATCAATCCCCAAACTAATCCCACTGCCCCGCTCTCTTCCCAAAGCCCTGTATCAATCCCCAAACTAATCCCACTGACCCGCTCTCTCCCCATTGCCCTGTATCAATCCCAAACTCATGCCACTGCCCCGCTCTCTCCCCATAGCCCTGTATCAATCCCTAAACTAATCTCACTGCCCTGCTCTCTCCCCATAGCCCTGTATCAATCCACAAACTAATCTCACTGCCCCGCTCTCTCCCCATAGCCCTGTATCAATCCCCAAACTAATCCCACTACCCCGCTCTCTCCCCATAGCCCTGTATCAATCCCCAAACTAATCCCACTGCCCCGCTCTCTCCCCGTAGCCCTGTATCAATCCCAAACTAATCCCACTGCCCCGCTCTCTCCCCATAGCCCTGTATCAATCCCCAAACTAATCCCACTGCCCCGCTCTCTCCCCATAGCCCTGTATTAATCCCCAAACTAATCCCACTGCCCCGCTCTCTCCCCATAGCCCTGTATCAGTCCCAAACTAATCCCACTGCCCCGCTCTCTCCCCATAGCCCTGTATCAGTCCCAAACTAATCCCACTGCCCCGCTCTTTCCCCATAGCCCTGTATCAATTCCCAAACTAATCCCACTGCCCCGCTCTCTCCCCATAGCCCTGTATCAATCCCCAAACTAATCCCACTGCCTCGCTCTCTCCCCATAGCCCTGTCTCAATCCCAAACTAATCCCACTGCCCCGCTCTCCCCATAGCCCTGTATCAATCCCGAAACTAATCCCACTGCCCCGCTCTCTCCCCATAGCCCTGTATCAATCCCCAAACTAATCCCACTGCCCTGCTCTCTCCCCATAGCCCTGTATCAATCCCCAAAGTAATCCCACTGCCCCGTTCTCTCCCCATAGCCCTGTATCAATCCCCAAACTAATCCCATTGCCCAGCTCTCTCCCCTTCGCCCTGTATCAATCTCCAAACTAATCCCAATGCCCCGCTCTCTCCCCATAGCCCTGTATCAATCCCCAAACTAATCCCATTGCCCCGCTCTCTCCCCATAGCCCTGTATCAATCCCTAAACTAATCCCACTGCCCCGCTCTCTCCCCATAGCCCTGTATCAATCCCCAAACTAATCTCACTGCCCCGCTCTCTCCCCATAGCCCTGTATCAATCCCCAAAATAATCCCACTGCCCCGCTCTCTCCCCATAGCCCTGTATCAATCCCCAAACTAATGCCACTGCCCTGCTCTCTCCCCATAGCCCTGTATCAATCCCCAAACTAATCCCACTGCCCCGCTCTCTCTCCATAGCCCTGTATCAATCCCCAAACTAATCCCACAGCCCCGCTCTCTCCACATATCCCTGTATCAATCCCCAAACTAATCCCAATGCCACGCTCTCTCCCCATAGCCCTGTATCAATCCCCAAACTAATTTCACTGCCCCGCTCTCTCCCCATAGCCCTGTATCAATCCCAAACTAATCCCACTGCCCCGCTCACTCCCCATAGCCCTGTATCAATCCCCAAACTAATCTCACTGCCCCGCTCTCTCTCCATAGCCCTGTATCAATCCCCAAACTAATCCCACTGCCCCGGTCTCTCCCCATAGCCCTGTATCAATCCTCAAACTAATCCCACTGCCCCGGTCTCTCCCCATAGCCCTGTATCAATCCCTAAACTATTCCCACAGCCCTGTATCAATCCCCAAACTAATCTCACTGCCCCGCTCTCTCCCCATAGCCCTGTATCAATCCCAAACTAATCCCACTGCGCCGCCCTCTCCCCATAGCCCTGTATCAATCCCCAAACTAATCCCACTGCCCCGCTCTCTCCCCATAGCTCTGTATCAATCCCTAAACTAATCCCACTGCCCCGCTCTCTTCCCAAAGCCCTGTATTAATCCCCAAACTAATCCCACTGCCCCACTCTCTCCCCATAGCCCTGTATTAATCCCCAAACTAATCCCAATGCCCCGCTCTCTCCCCATAGCCCTGTATTAATTCCCAAACTAATCCCACTGCCCCGCTCTCTCCCCATAGCCCTGTATCAATCCACAAACTAATTCCACTGCCCCGATCTCTCCCCATAGCCCTGTATTAATCCCCAAACTAATCCCACTGCCCTGCTCTCTCCCCATAGCACTGTATTAATCCCCAAACTAATCCCACTGCCCCGCTTTCTCCCCATAGCCCTGTATCAATCCCAAAACTAATCCCACTGCCCCGCTCTCTCCCCATAGCCCTGTATCAATCCCAAACTAATGCCACTGCCCCGCTCTCTCCCCATAGCCCTGTATCAATCCCTAAACTAATCTCACTGCCCCGCTCTCTCCCCATAGCCCTGTATCAATCCACAAACTAATCTCACTGCCCCGCTCTCTCCCCATAGCCCTGTATCAATCCCCAAACTAATCCCACTACCCCGCTCTCTCCCCATAGCCCTGTATCAATCCCCAAACTAATCCCACTGCCCCGTTCTCTCCCCGTAGCCCTGTATCAATCCCAAACGAATCCCACTGCCCCGCTCTCTCCCCATAGCCCTGAATCAATCCCCAAACTAATCCCACTGCCCCGCTCTCTCCCCATAGCCCTGTATTAATCCCCAAACTAATCCCACTACCCCGCTCTCACCCCATAGCCCTGTATGAGTCCCAAACTAATCCTACTGCCCCGCTCTCTCCCCATAGCCCTGTATCAATCCCAAACTAATCCCACTGCCCCGCTCACTCCCCACAGCCCTGTCCTAATCCCCAAACTAATCCCATTGCCCCGCTCTCTCCCCATAGCCCTGTATCAATCCCCAAACTAATCCCAGAGCCCGCTCTCTCCCCATAGCCCTGTATCAATCCCCAAACTAATCCCACTGCCCCGCTCTCTCCCCATAGCCCTGTACTAATCCCCAAACTAATCCCACTGCCCGGCTCTCTCCCCATAGCCCTGTATTAATCCCCAAACTAATCCCACTGCCCCGCTCTCTCCCCATAGCCCTGTATCAATCCCCAAACTAATCCCACTGCCCCGCTCTCTCCCCATAGCCCTGTATCAATTCCCAAACTAATCCCACTGCCCCGCTCTCTCCCCATAGCCCTGTATTAATCCCCAAACTAATCCCACTGCCTCGCTCTCTCCCCATAGCCCTGTCTCAATCCCAAACTAATCCCACTGCCCCGCTCTCCCCATAGCCCTGTATCAATCCCGAAACTAATCCCACTGCCCCGGTCTCTCCCCATAGCCCTGTATCAATCGCCAAACTAATCCCACTGCCCCGCTCTCTCCCCATAGCCCTGTATCAATCCCCAAAGTAATCCCACTGCCCCGTTCTCTCCCCATAGCTCTGTATCAATCCCCAAACTAATCCATTTGCCCAGCTCTCTCCCCATAGCCCTGTATCAATCTCCAAACTAATCCCATTGCCCCGCTCTCTCCCCATAGCCCTGTATCAATACCCAAACTAATCCCATTGCCCCGCTCTCTCCGCATAGCCCTGTATCAATCCCTAAACTAATCACACTGCCCCGCTCTCTCCCCATAGCCCTGTATCAATCCCCAAACTAATCCCACTGCCCCGCTCTCTCCCCATAGCCCTGTATCAATCCCCAAACTAATCCCACTGCCCCGCTCTCTCCCCATAGCCCTGTATCAATCCCCAAACAAATCCCACTGCCCCGCTCTCTCCCCATAGCCCTGTATCAATCCCCAAACTAATCCCACTGCCCCGCTCTCTCCCCATAGCCCTGTATCAATCCCCAAACTTATCCCACTGCCCCGCTTTCTCTCCATAGCCTTGTATCAATCCCCAAAGTAATCCCACTGTCCCGCTCTCTCCCCATAGCCCTGTATCAATCCCCAAACTAATCCCACTGCCACGCTCTCTCCCCATAGCCCTGTATCAATCCCCAAACTAATCCCATTGCCCAGCTCTCTCCCCTTCGCCCTGTATCAATCTCCAAACTAATCCCAATGCCCCGCTCTCTCCCCATAGCCCTGTATCAATCCCCAAACTAATCCCATTGCCCCGCTCTCTCCCCATAGCCCTGTATCAATCCCTAAACTAATCCCACTGCCCCGCTCTCTCCCCATAGCCCTGTATCAATCCCCAAACTAATCCCACTGCCCCGCTCTCTCCCCATTGCCCTGTATCAATCCCCAAACTAATCCCACTGTCTCGCTCTCTCCCCATAGCCCTGTATCAATCCCCAAACAAATCCCACTGCCCCGCTCTCTCCCCATAGCCTTGTATCAATCCCCAAACTAATCCCACTGCCCCGCTCTCTCCCCATAGCCCTGTATCAAACCCCAAACTAATCCCACTGCCCCGCTCTCTCCCTATAGCCCTGTATCAATCCCCAAACTAATCCCACTGCCCCGCTCTCTCTCCATAGCCCTGTATCAATCCCCAAACTAATCACACTGCCCCGCTCTCTCCCCATAGCCCTGTTACAATCCCCAAACTAATCCCACTGCCCCGCTCTCTCCCCATAGCCCTGTATCAATCCCCAAACTAATCTCACTGCCCCGCTCTCTCCCCATAGCCCTGTATCAATCCCCAAAATAATCCCACTGCCCCGCTCTCTCCCCATAGCCCTGTATCAATCCCCAAACTAATGCCACTGCCCTGCTCTCTCCCCATAGCCCTGTATCAATCCCCAAACTAATCCCACTGCCCCGCTCTCTCTCCATAGCCCTGTATCAATCCCCAAACTAATCCCACAGCCCCGCTCTCTCCACATATCCCTGTATCAATCCCCAAACTAATCCCAATGCCACGCTCTCTCCCCATAGCCCTGTATCAATCCCCAAACTAATTTCACTGCCCCGCTCTCTCCCCATAGCCCTGTATCAATCCCAAACTAATCCCACTGCCCCGCTCACTCCCCATAGCCCTGTATCAATCCCCAAACTAATCTCACTGCCCCGCTCTCTCTCCATAGCCCTGTATCAATCCCCAAACTAATCCCACTGCCCCGGTCTCTCCCCATAGCCCTGTATCAATCCTCAAACTAATCCCACTGCCCCGGTCTCTCCCCATAGCCCTGTATCAATCCCTAAACTATTCCCACAGCCCTGTATCAATCCCCAAACTAATCTCACTGCCCCGCTCTCTCCCCATAGCCCTGTATCAATCCCAAACTAATCCCACTGCGCCGCCCTCTCCCCATAGCCCTGTATCAATCCCCAAACTAATCCCACTGCCCCGCTCTCTCCCCATAGCTCTGTATCAATCCCTAAACTAATCCCACTGCCCCGCTCTCTTCCCAAAGCCCTGTATTAATCCCCAAACTAATCCCACTGCCCCACTCTCTCCCCATAGCCCTGTATTAATCCCCAAACTAATCCCAATGCCCCGCTCTCTCCCCATAGCCCTGTATTAATCCCCAAACTAATCCCACTGCCCCGCTCTCTCCCCATAGCCCTGTATCAATCCACAAACTAATTCCACTGCCCCGATCTCTCCCCATAGCCCTGTATTAATCCCCAAACTAATCCCACTGCCCTGCTCTCTCCCCATAGCACTGTATTAATCCCCAAACTAATCCCACTGCCCCGCTTTCTCCCCATAGCCCTGTATCAATCCCAAAACTAATCCCACTGCCCCGCTCTCTCCCCATAGCCCTGTATCAATCCCAAACTAATGCCACTGCCCCGCTCTCTCCCCATAGCCCTGTATCAATCCCTAAACTAATCTCACTGCCCCGCTCTCTCCCCATAGCCCTGTATCAATCCACAAACTAATCTCACTGCCCCGCTCTCTCCCCATAGCCCTGTATCAATCCCCAAACTAATCCCACTACCCCGCTCTCTCCCCATAGCCCTGTATCAATCCCCAAACTAATCCCACTGCCCCGTTCTCTCCCCGTAGCCCTGTATCAATCCCAAACTAATCCCACTGCCCCGCTCTCTCCCCATAGCCCTGCATCAATCCCCAAACTAATCCCACTGCCCCGCTCTCTCCCCATAGCCCTGTATTAATCCCCAAACTAATCCCACTACCCCGCTCTCACCCCATAGCCCTGTATGAGTCCCAAACTAATCCTACTGCCCCGCTCTCTCCCCATAGCCCTGTATCAATCCCAAACTAATCCCACTGCCCCGCTCACTCCCCATAGCCCTGTCCTAATCCCCAAACTAATCCCATTGCCCCGCTCTCTCCCCATAGCCCTGTATCAATCCCCAAACTAATCCCAGAGCCCGCTCTCTCCCCATAGCCCTGTATCAATCCCCAAACTAATCCCACTGCCCCGCTCTCTCCCCATAGCCCTGTACTAATCCCCAAACTAATCCCACTGCCCGGCTCTCTCCCCATAGCCCTGTATTAATCCCCAAACTAATCCCACTGCCCCGCTCTCTCCCCATAGCCCTGTATCAATCCCCAAACTAATCCCACTGCCCCGCTCTCTCCCCATAGCCCTGTATCAATTCCCAAACTAATCCCACTGCCCCGCTCTCTCCCCATAGCCCTGTATTAATCCCCAAACTAATCCCACTGCCTCGCTCTCTCCCCATAGCCCTGTCTCAATCCCAAACTAATCCCACTGCCCCGCTCTCCCCATAGCCCTGTATCAATCCCGAAACTAATCCCACTGCCCCGGTCTCTCCCCATAGCCCTGTATCAATCGCCAAACTAATCCCACTGCCCCGCTCTCTCCCCATAGCCCTGTATCAATCCCCAAAGTAATCCCACTGCCCCGTTCTCTCCCCATAGCTCTGTATCAATCCCCAAACTAATCCATTTGCCCAGCTCTCTCCCCATAGCCCTGTATCAATCTCCAAACTAATCCCATTGCCCCGCTCTCTCCCCATAGCCCTGTATCAATACCCAAACTAATCCCATTGCCCCGCTCTCTCCGCATAGCCCTGTATCAATCCCTAAACTAATCACACTGCCCCGCTCTCTCCCCATAGCCCTGTATCAATCCCCAAACTAATCCCACTGCCCCGCTCTCTCCCCATAGCCCTGTATCAATCCCCAAACTAATCCCACTGCCCCGCTCTCTCCCCATAGCCCTGTATCAATCCCCAAACAAATCCCACTGCCCCGCTCTCTCCCCATAGCCCTGTATCAATCCCCAAACTAATCCCACTGCCCCGCTCTCTCCCCATAGCCCTGTATCAAACCCCAAACTAATCCCACTGCCCCGCTCTCTCCCTATAGCCCTGTATCAATCCCCAAACTAATCCCACTGCCCCACTCTCTCTCCATAGCCCTGTATCAATCCCCAAACTAATCCCACTGCCCCGCTCTCTCCCCATAGCCCTGTATCAATCCCCAAACTTATCCCACTGCCCCGCTTTCTCTCCATAGCCTTGTATCAATCCCCAAAGTAATCCCACTGCCCCGCTCTCTCCCCATAGCCCTGTATCAATCCCCAAACTAATCCCACTGCCACGCTCTCTCCCCATAGCCCTGTATCAATCCCCAAACTAATCCCACTGCCCCGCTTTCTCCCCATAGCCCTGTATCAATCCCCAAACTAATCCCACTGCCCCGCTCTCTCTCCATAGCCCTGTATCAATCCCCAAACTAATCCCACTGCCCCGCTCTCTCCCCAAAACCCTGTATCAATCCCCAAACTAATCTCACTGCCCCGCTCTCTCCCCATAGTGCTGTATCAAACCCCAAACTAATCCCACTGCCCCGCTCTCTCCCCATAGCCCTGTATCAATCCCCAAACTAATCCCACTGCCCCGCTCTCTCCCCATAGCCCTGCATTAATCCCCAAACTAATCCCATTGCCCCGCTCTCTCCCCATAGCCCTGTATCAATCCCAAACTAATCCCACTGCCCCGCTCTCTCCCCATAGCCCTGTACCAATCCCCAAACTAATCCCACTGCCCCGCTCTCTTCCCATAGCCCTGTACCAATCCCCAAACTAATCCCACTGCCCCGCTCTCTCCCCATAGCCCTGCACTAATCTCCAAACTAATCCCACTGCCCCGCTCTCTCCCCATAGCCCTGTATCAATCCCCAAACTAATCCCACTGCCCCGCTCTCTCCCCATAGCCCTGTATCAATCCCAAACTAATCCCATTGCCCCGCGCTCTCCCCATAGGCCTGTATCAATCTCCAAACTAATCCCACTGCCCCGCTCTCTCCCCATAGCCCTGTATCAATCCCAAACTAATCCCACTGCCCCGTGCTCCCCGCATCGCCCTGTATCAATCTCAAACTAATCCCACTGCCCCACACTCTCCCCATAGCCATGTATCAATCCCAAACTAATCCACTGCCCCGCTCTCTCCCACCTCTGTAACCTCCTCCAGCCCTTACAACCCTCCCTATCTCTTTCACCTCCTCCAGCCCCTACACCCCTCCCTATTTCTGTAACCTCCAGCCCCTACACCCTCCCTATCTCTGTAACCCCCTCCAGCCCCTACACCCTCCCTATTTCTGTAACCTCCTCCAGCCACAACAACCCTCCGAGATCTCTGCGCTGCTCCAATTCTGCCCTCCTGACCATCCCCCGATTACCTTCGCTCCACCATCGGTGGCCGTGCCTTCAGCTGCCTGGGCCCCAAGCTCTGGAACTCCCTCCCTAAACCTCTGTGCCTCTCTGCCTCGCTCTCCTCCATGAAGATGCTCCTTCAAACCTGTCTCTTTTGCATGTCCTAATGTCTCCTCATGTGGGCCGCTGTCAAATTTCTGTTTTGTGACGCTCCTGTGAAATGCCTTGGGTAATGGTGTTGTGTAAAAACGGAAGGTTTTTGTTGTTACGTTACCAGCCAAACCTAAAGAGGTCCCGCTCATACTACCCTTCGCTCTACTGAAACAACTGTTCTTCCTCACATTCGGGGTTGATGGAGTGTGGAACAGAGTGTTGGTTTTTTTAGACTGAGACGAGGAGAAACTTCACTCGGAGGGTGGTGAACCTTTGGAGTTCTCTGCCCCAGAAGGCCGTGGAGCCTCAGTCGTTGAGTATATTCAAGGCCGAGATCCGATAGATTTCTGGAGTCCAGAGGAATCGAGGAATATGCAGAGTGGGCGGGGAAGTGGACCTGAGTCCATGATTGGATCAGCCACGATCGTATTGAATGGCGGAGTAGGCTCGAGGGGCCGTATGGCCCACTCCTGCCCCTATCTCTTATGTAACTTTATAAATCGCAAGTCAGGCCTCAACCGGAGTAGTGTGAATATTTCTGGGCGGGTGTCAAAGCATTATACAGGGTGACACAGGAGGTTTACCAGGGTGTTTCCGGGGCTGAGCGATTTCAGTTCCGAGGAGAGGTTTGCAAAGAGAGGTCGGTTTTCATTGGAACAGAGACGCTGACGCGGTGACCTCGTCGAGGTTTACAAGACGAGGAGAGGTTATGATCGAGTCAACAGGGATAAAAAGAATTCCCTCCTGCCAGTGGGTCAATACCTAGAGGTCGCAGATTCGAAAGCTCTCTCAGGCCAAGCGTCGAGTCATTGACCAGGCTCAACCAGCTCTGGTGGGCGGGCCACATTGTCCGCACGCTCGCTGCCAATCTCCCGAAACAACATAACAACATAAGAATTAGGAACAGGAGTAGGCCATCTAGCCCCTCGAGCCTACTCCGCCATTCAATAAGATCATGGCTGATCTGGCCGTGGACTCAGCTCCACTTACCCGCCCGCTCCCCGTAACCCTTAATTCCCTTATTGGTTAAAAATCTATCTATCTGTGACTTGAATACATTCAATGAGCTAACCTCAACTGCTTCCTTGGGCAGAGAATTCCACAGATTCACAACCCTCTGGGAGAAGAAATTCCTTCTCAACTCGGTTTTAAATTGGCTCCCCCGTATTTTGAGGCTGTGCCCCCTAGTTCTAGTCTCCCCGACCAGTGGAAACAACCTCTCTGCCTCTATCTTGTCTATCCCTTTCATTATTTTAAATGTTTCTATAAGATCACCCCTCATCCTTCTGAACTCCAACGAGTAAAGACCCAGTCTACTCAATCTATCATCATAAGGTAACCCCCTCATCTCCGGAATCAGCCTAGTGAATCGTCTCTGTACCCCCTCCAAAGCCAGTATATCCTTCCTTAAGTAAGGTGACCAAAACTGCACGCAGTACTCCAGGTGCGGCCTCACCAATACCTTATACAGTTGCAGCAGGACCTCCCTGCTTTTGTACTCCATCCCTCTCGCAATGAAGGCCAACATTCCATTCGCCTTCCTGATTACCTGCTGCACCTGCAAACTCACTTTTTGGGATTCATACACAAGGACCCCCAGGTCCCTCTGCACCGCAGCATGTTGTAATTTCTCCCCATTCAAATAATATTCCTTTTTACTGTTTTTTTTCCAAGGTGGATGACCTTACACTTTCCGACATTGTATTCCATCTGCCAAACCTTAGCCCATTCGCTTAACCTATCTAAATCTCTTTGCAGCCTCTCTGTGTCCTCTACACAACCCGCTTTCCCACTAATCTTTGTGTCATATGCAAATTTTGTTACACTACACTCTGTCCCCTCTTCCAGGTCATCTATGTATATTGTAAACAGTTGTGGTCCCAGCACCGATCCCTGTGGCACACCACTAACCACCGATTTCCAACCCGAAAAGGACCCATTTATCCTGACTCTCTGCTTTCTGTTAGCCAGCCAATTCTCTATCCATGCTAATACATTTCCTCTGACTCCGCGTACCTTTATCTTCTGCAGTAACCTTTTGTGTGGCACCTTATCGAATGCCTTTTGGAAATCTAAATACACCACATCCATCGGTACACCTCTATCCTCCATGCTCGTTATATCCTCAAAGAAACAGGCATTCTACCTCCGAGCTCTGTCACGAACGAGAGGTGATCTTATCAAAACGTATAAGAAACTGAGGGGGCTGGACAGGGTGGATGCAGAGAGGATGTTTCCCCTCGTGGGGGAATCTAGAACTAGGGGGCATGGTCTCAGAATAAGGGGCCGCTCATTTAGAACTGAGATGAGGAGGAATTTCTTCTCTCAGAGGGTTGTAAATCTGTGGAATTCTCTGCCCCAGAGAGCTGTGGAGGCTGGGTCATTGACTATATTTAAGGTGGAGATAGACAGATTTTTGAACGATAAGGGAGTGAAGGGTTGTGGGGAGCGGGCGGGGAAGTGGAGCTGAGTCCATGGTCAGATCAGACATGATCTTATTGAATGGTGGAGGTGCCGAATGGCCCACTCCTGCTCCTATTTCTTCTGTCCTTACGTTCTTACGGCAGGCGAGCCCCAGGAGGGCAGAGAAAACGTTTCAAGGACACCCTCAAAGCGTCCTTGAGAAAGTGCGACATTCCCACCGACAGCAGGGAATCCCGCTCAAGACCGCCCTGAGTGGAGGAAGTGCATCCGGGAGGGCGGCGAGCGCCTCGAGTTTACTCGCCGGGAGCACGCGGCAGCCGAGCACAAACAGCGGAAGGAGCGCCCGACAAAACCAGGCACCCCACCCGGCCGCCCCTCCAACCCAGACCCTGCCCCAAGCCGTGACAGAGTCCGTAGGTCCCGCGTTTGGTCTCCGCACACCTCATTTTGAAAGGGAGTTGGAGAGACACGACGAGGATGAGGGGATTGCAGGGGTTAGGGACAAAAAGCAGGGAGCGGGAAGGCGGTGGGACTAAACACCGCTGCTCTCTCAAACAGCCGGTACAGGCAGGGCGGGCCGAAAGCCCACCTTCGGTGCTGCAAGTGTCGACCATTTTATCCAGGCAGCTCCAAGGGCTTACACGTTTCACGATCAGGGCACAGCGAGAGGCCCACGGACTGAAACGGGTGAAACAAAGACCCGTGGGGCTGTTGGGCGCGAGAAAGAACGCCAGCCCGGGGCAGCTGGTGACTCGAAACCGATTCGTGCACATTTCCGGGGGTCGGGAGCGAGACCCCCGGTTAACACCGAGACAAAAGGGTTTGATGCAATCGTGCGGAGGAGCCCCTGGATGAATTGGCCGGAGAGGGAGACGACAAGTCTGCCAAAAAAAGCCAGGACAACAAAGGATCCCACAAGGCGTGCATTCGTGGATAACGGGACACTGAAGGTGAGG
Source organism: Pristiophorus japonicus (assembly GCF_044704955.1). Taxonomy (NCBI): domain Eukaryota; kingdom Metazoa; phylum Chordata; class Chondrichthyes; family Pristiophoridae; genus Pristiophorus; species Pristiophorus japonicus. The sequence continues at coordinate 191,884,535 of NC_091985.1, forward strand.
AGTTATAAGAACATAAGAATTAGGAACAGGAGTAGGCCATCTAGTCCCTCGAGCCTGCTCCGCCATTCAATAAGATCATAGCTGATCTGGCCGTGGACTCAGCTCCACTTACCCGCCCGCTCCCCGTAACCCTTAATTCCCTTATTGCTTAAACATCTATCTATCTGTGACTTGAATACATTCAATGAGCTAGCCTCAACTGCTTCCTTGGGCAGAGAATTCCACAGATTCACAACCCTCTGGGAGAAGAAATTCCTTCTCAACTCGGTTTTAAATTGGCTCCCCCGTATTTTGAGGCTGTGCCCCCTAGTTCTAGTCTCCCCGACCAGTGGAAACAACCTCTCTGCCTCTATCTTGTCTATCCCTTTCATTATTTTAAATGTTTCTATAAGATCACCCCTCATCCTTCTGAACTCCAACGAGTAAAGACCCAGTCTACTCAATCTATCATCATAAGGTAACCCCCTCATCTCTGGAATCAGCCGAGTGAATCGTCTCTGTACCCCCTCCAAAGCCAGTATATCCTTCCTTAAGTAAGGTGACCAAAACTGCACGCAGTACTCCAGGTGCGGCCTCACCAATACCTTATACAGTTGCAGCAGGACCTCCCTGCTTTTGTACTCCATCCCTCTCGCAATGAAGGCCAACATTCCATTCGCCTTCCTGATTACCTGCTGCACCTGCAAACTAACTTTTTGGGATTTATGCACAAGGACCCCCAGGTCCCTCTGCACTGCAGCATGTTGTAATTTCACCCCATTCAAATAATATTCCCTTTTACTGTTTTTTTTCCCAAGGTGGATGACCTCACACTTTCCGACATTGTATTCCATCTGCCAAACCTTAGCCCATTCGCTTAACCTATCTAAATCTCTTTGCAGCCTCACTGTGTCCTCTACACAACCCGCTTTCCCACTAATCTTTGTGTCATCTGCAAATTCTGTTACACTACACTCTGTCCCCTCTTCCAGGTCATCTATGTATATTGTAAACAGCTGTGGTCCCAGCACCGATCCCTGTGGCACACCACTAACCACCGATTTCCAACCGGAAAAGGACCCATTTATCCCGACTCTCTGCTTTCTGTTAGCCAGCCAATTCTCTATCCATGCTAATACATTTCCTCTGACTCCGCGTACCTCTATCTTCAGCAGTAACCTTTTGTGTGGCACCTTATCTTTGGCCCTGCCAATTCTGTGCACACAGGGGTGTAAGCAACAGTTAACAAGGTGGGAATTGTGGCTATCCAGACCCGTCATCGCAGCCATCGAGACTCATCCAGACACATTAACTGGAAGCAGCCCAGCCAGAGACCTGTATAATGGAGTGGATATACAGGAAGGAGCTCACAGAAGTAAAACACCTCAGAACAACAGGTCGGAGGAACAACGACCACAAAGGGGAACAACGGAAAGAAGAACAAGGGACAGACAATGAGAAGGAAACACAAGCAGGAAGAGAGACAAGAGGAAAGGCAAGCAGTCAGGACCCACCATCTTCCCTCACTCCACGAGCCGACAACCGATAACAGCAGCAACTGGCTGGATGAGGGGTTGTATAACAACATAAGAAATAAGAGCAGGAGTCGGCCATACGGCCCCTCGAACCTGCTCCACCATTTAATAAGACCATGGCTGATCTGATCATGGGCTCAGCTCCACTTCCCGCCCGCTCCCCATAACCCCTTATTCCCTTATCATTTAAGAAACTGTCCATTTCTGTCTTAAATTTATACAATGTCCCAGCCTCCACAGCTCTCTGGGGCAGAGAATTCTACAGATTTACAACCCTCAGAGAGAAGAAATTTCTCCTCATCTCAGTTTTAAATGGGCGGCTCCTTATTCTAAGATCATGCCCTCTAGTTCTAGTCTCCCCCATCAATGGAAACATCCTCTCTGCATCCACCTTGTCAAGCCCCCTCATAATCTTATACGTTTCGATAAGATCATCTCTCATTCTTCTGAATTCCAATGAGTAGAGGCCCAACCTACTCAACCTTTCCTCATAAGTCAACCCACTCATCCCCGGAATCAACCGAGTGAACCTTCTCTGAACTGCCTCCAAAGCAAGTATATCCTTTCGTAAATATAGAAACCAAAACTGCACGCAGTATTCCAGGTGTGGCCTCACCAATACCCTGTATAACTGTAGCAAGACTTCCCTGTTTTTATACTCCATCCCCTTTGCAATAAAGGCCAAGATACCATTGGCCTTCCTGATCACTTGCTGTAACCTGCATACTAACCTTTTGTGTTTCATACACAAGTAACCCCCAGATCCCGCTGTACTGCAGCACGTTGCAATCTTTCTCCATTTAAATAATAACTTGCTCTTTGATTTTTTCTGCCAAAGTGCATGACCTCACATTTTCCCACATTATACTCCATCTGCCAAATTTTTGCCCACTCACTTAGTCTGTCTATGTCATTTTGCAGATTATTTGTGTCCTCCTCACACATTGCTTTTCCTCCCATCTTTGTATTGTCAGCAAACTTGACTACATTACACTCGGTCCCTTCTTCCAAGTCGTTAATATAAAGTGTAAATAGTTGGGGTCCCAGCACTGATCCCTGCGGCACCCCACTAGTTACTGAGTAACCAATCTCTAACAATCTCAAAGAGCAAGTTATTATTTAAATGGAGTAAGATTGCAAAGTGCTGCAGTGCAGTGGGACCTGGGGGTCCTTGTGCATGAAACACAAAAGGTTAGTATGCAGGTACAGCAAGTTGTTAATCTGTGGAATTTCCTGCCATAGAGAGTCGTTGATGTCAGTTCATTGGATATATTCAAGAGAGAGTTAGATATGGTCCTTCTGGCTAAGGGGATCAAGGGGTATGGAGAGAAAGCAGGAAAGGAGTGGTGAGGGAATGATCAGCCATGATCTTATTGAATGGCGGTGCAGGCTCGAAGGGCCGAATGGCCTGCTCCTGCACCTATTTTCTATGTTTTTATGTTTCTATGATCAGGAAGGCCAATGGTATCTTGGCCTTTATTGCAAAGGGGATGGAGTATAAAAGCAGGGAAGTCTTGCTACAGTTATACAGGGTATTGGTGAGGCCACACCTGGAATACTGCGTGCAGTTTTGGCTTCCATATTTACGAAAGGATTATACTTACTTTGGAGACAGTTCAGAGAAGGTTCACTCGGTTGATTCCGGGGATGAGGGGGTTGACTTATGAGGAAAGGTTGAGTAGGTTGGGCCTCTACTCATTGGAATTCAGAAGAATGAGAGATGATCTTATCGAAACGTATAAGATTATGAGGGGGCTTGACAAGGTGGATGCAGAGAGGATGTTTCCACTGATGGGGGAGACTAGAACTAGAGGGCATGGTCTTAGAATAAGGGGCCGCCCATTTAAAACTGAGATGAGGAGAAATTTCTTCTCTCAGAGGGTTGTAAATCTGTGGAATTCGCTGCCTCAGAGAGGTGTGGAGGCTGGGTCATTGAATATATTTAAGACAGAAATAGACAGTTTCTTGAGCGATAAGGGAGTGAAGGGTTGTGGGGAGCGGGCGGGGAAGTAGAGCTGAGTCCAGGATCAGATCAGCCATGATCTTATTAAATGGCGGAGCAGGCTCGAGGGGCCGTATGGCCGACTCCTGCTCCTATTTCTTATGTTCTTATTTAAGTCTTGTTCTGTAATTTTTAGTTGTTTTTCGTGGAATAAACGAACTGTTGGGTGAAGCCTAAACTGCGTTCGATGGAGACGTTCCTGTAATTCCCGAGGTCTGTGGATCAAAGTGGAATGGGACAGCCTACTCTGTGTCCTCATTGTTTTTCGATAAACACACCACACTTTAGGAAGGACGTGAAGACCTGAGAGAGGGTACAGACGTACTTTACTGGAATGGTTCCAGGGACGAGGAAGTACAGTCACGTGGAGAGACAGTTCTGACGGAGGGTTTCCGACCCGAAATGTTAACTCCCTTTCTCTTTCCACAGACGCTGCCCGACCCGCCGAGACTTCCAGCGTTTTCTGCTTTTATTTCGGGTTGCGGCCTCCGTGGAATTTTGCGTTTGTGTTGGAGGAGCTGGGGTGGGGGGAAGGGGGGGGGTTGGTTCAACCTTGGAGCAGAGAAGGCAAATAGGAGATCTGATCGAGGGGGTTGAAAATCACGACGGGTTTCGAGCGAGCGAATCAGGAGAACTTGTTCCGCATTGGCGGCAGGGTCAAGAAGCAGAGGACACAGATTTAAGGTGATTGGCAGCAGAGCCAAAGGCGAGAGGAGGAACTACTTGTTACGCAGCGAGTGGCTACGATCTGCAATACGCGGCCTCAGAGAGTGCTGGAGGCTGACTCAATCTTGGCCTTCAAAAGAGAACTGGGTAAATACTGGAGGGGGTAAATACTGCAGGGATTATGGGGAAAGAGCGGGGGCGAGTGGGACTAACTGCGTGGGGCTCTTCGAAACACGCAATGGTCCGATCGGCCTACCTTCTGTGCCGTGACATCCGTGGCTCAGTGGGTAGCACTCTCTCGCCTCTGAGTTGTGGGTTCAAGACCCACTCCAGGGACTTGGGCATCAAAAATCTAGGCTGACACTCGCAATGCAGTACTGAGGGAGTGCTGCACTGTCGGAGGGGCAGTACTGAGGGAGTGCTGCACTGTCGGAGGGGCAGTACTGAGGGAGCGCTGCATTGTCGGAGGGCCAGTAATGAGGTAGTGCTGCACTGTCGGAGGGGCAGTACTGAGGGAGCGCTGCACTGTCGGAGGGGCAGTACTGAGGGAGCGCTGCACTGTCAGAGGGGCAGTACTGAGGGAGTGCTGCACTGTCGGAGGGGCAGTACTGAGGTAGTGCTGCACTGAAGGAGGGGCAGTACTGAGGGAGTGCTGCACTGTCGGAGGGGCAGTACTGAGGGAGTGCTGCACTGTCGGAGGGGCAGTACTGAGGGAGCGCTGCACTGTCAGAGGGGCAGTACTGAGGGAGTGCTGCATTGTCGGAGGGCCAGTAATGAGGTAGTGCTGCACTGTCGGAGGGGCAGTACTGAGGGAGCGCTGCACTGTCGGAGGGGCAGTACTGAGGGAGCGCTGCACTGTCAGAGGGGCAGTACTGAGGGAGTGCTGCACTGTCGGAGGGGCAGTACTGAGGTAGTGCTGCACTGTCGGAGGGGCAGTACTGAGGGAGTGCTGCACTGTCGGAGGGGCAGTACTGAGGGAGTGCTGCACTGTCGGAGGGGCAGTACTGAGGTAGTGCTGCACTGTCGGAGGGGCAGTACTGAGGGAGTGCTGCACTGTCGGGGGGGCAGTACTGAGGGAGTGCTGCACTGTCGGAGGGGCAGTACTGAGGGAGTGCTGCACTGTCGGAGGGGCAGTACTGAGGTAGTGCTGCACTGTCGGAGGGGCAGTACTGAGTGAGTGCTGCACTGTCGGAGGGGCAGTACTGAGGGAACGCTGCACTGTCGGAGGGGCAGTAATGAGATAGTGCTGCACTGTCGGAGGGGCAGTACTGAGGTAGTGCTGCACTGTCGGAGGGGCAGTACTGAGGGAGAGCTGCACTGTCGGAGGGGCAGTACTGAGGGAGCGCTGCACTGTCGGAGGGGCAGTACTGAGGGAGCGCTGCACTGTCGGAGGGGCAGTACTGAGGGAGTGCAGCACTGTCGGAGGGGCAGTACTGAGGGAGTGTTGAACTATCGGAGGGGCAGTACTGAGGGAGTGCAGCACTGTCGGAGGTGCCGTCTTCCGGATGAGACGCTAAACCGAGGCCCCGTCCGCTCTCTCTAAGCGGACGCAAAAGAACCCACGGTGCTATTGCGAAGAACAGTAGGTGTTGGGGGCGTTCTCCCCAACGTCCTGGCGACAAGATCCATCCCTCAACCAGCATCGCCACGAAAGAAACAGGTGATCCGGGCCATTATAAACATTGCTGCTTGTGGGATCTTGCTGTGCACATATTGGCTGGCGCCTTGCCCGAACCTGACCACAGCGACCAGACTGCAAAAGTAATCGATTGGCTGTGAGGAGCTTCGGGAGGTCCTGAGGTTGTGTAAGGATGAGAGCGAGCGGCACTGGGAAGTGACACCCGTCGGCTAAGGTTGATCGGTTGATGCTCCAAGGCTGAGATTGTGGAACTCGCTGACACAGGGAGGGGTTGAGGAGAATAGTGTCGACATGTTCAAGGGGAAGCTGGGTAAGCACGTGCGGGAGAAAGAAATCGAGGATACGTTGATGGGGCGAGATATCGAGGGGTTGGGGGAAGGTCCGTGTGGAACACGGAGCCTGTTTGGGCCGAAGGATCTGTTTGGGTGGTCTTCAGTCGGTGGTCCTGCCAACTCCCGCTGGCTCTCGCTCTGCGACTGGACTGCAGACCACAACAGCCTGGAGGAGATCGGATCACAAAGATGAGCATGAAAAGCCGAGCCACACCTCAGATAAGGCAGACATGACCCCATAGAAACAGCAATGTCTACTTCAGAACTTAACAGGAGCAGGAGTGGGCCATTCGGCCCCTCGAGCCTGCTCCCCCATTCAATAAGATCATGGCTGATCTGATCATGGACTCAGCTCCACTTCCCCGCCCGCTCCCCATAACCCTTCACTCCCTTATCGCTCAAAGATCTGTCTATCTCCACCTTAAATATATTCAATGACCCAGCCTCCACAGCTCTCTGGGGCAGAGAATCCCACAGATTTACAACCCTGAGAAGAAATTCCTCCTCATCTCAGTTTTAAATGGGCAGCCCCTTATTCTGAGACTATGCCCCCTAGTTCTAGATTCCCCCACGAGGGGAAACATCCTCTCTGCATCTACCCTGTCCAACCCCCTCAGTATCTTATACGTTTCAATAACATCACCTCTCATTCTTCTAAACACCAATGAGTAGAGGCCCAACCTGCTCAACCTTTCCTCATAAGACAACCCCGTCATCTCCGGAATCAACTGAGTGAACTTTCTCTGAACTGCCTCCAATGCAAATATATCCCTCATTAAATACAGAGACCAAAACTGTACGCAGTACTCCAGGTGTGGCCTCACCAATACCCTGTACAGTTGCAGCAGGACTTCTCTGCTTTTATACTCTATCTCCCTTGCAATAAAGATCAAGATACTATTTACCTTCCTGATCACTTGCTGTACCTGCATACTAACTTTTTGTATTTCATGCACCAGGACCCCCAGGTCCAGCTGTACTGCAGCACTTTGTAATTGTTTTCTCCATTTAAATAATATACTGTGCCTTTAACAGAGTGATAGGTCCAAGGCACTTGACAGGAACGAATGGAAGACAAAGGGCTGGAAATTTCCTCACACCGCAGTTGGGACGATGTCCCGGGCCGAGGGATAAATTTAGCGCCGACAATTGGCTAGTGTCCACCGCCATAAAATTCATCAGCTGGGTCTGGAGTTTGGAGCGGGGAGCAGAGAGAGGCGATGCATGTAGCAAAAATAAAAAGCCAACGGTTATTTAAATCGAGAGCGAGATTACAAAATGCTGCGGTACAGAGGGACCTGGGGGTCCTCGTGCATTGAGGAGAGAGAGGGAGAGAGGCGGAGAGGTTTAGGGAGGGAATTCCACAGCTTGGGGCCCAGGCAGCTGAAGGCCCGGCCACCGATGGTGGAGCGATTATAATCAGGGATGGTCAGGAGGGCAGAATTAGAGGAACGCAGACATCTCGGGGGGTTGTGGGGTTGGAGGAGATTACAGAGATAGGGAGGGGCGAGGGCCATGGAGGGATTTGTAAATAAGAATGAGAATTTTGAAATCGAGGTGTTGCTTAACCGGGAATCAATGTAGGTCAGCGAGCACAGGGAGTGATGGGTGAGTGGGACTGGGTGCGAGTTAGGACATGGGGCAGCGAGCACAGTGGGTGATGGGTGAGTGGGACTCGGTGCGAGTTAGGACACGGGGCAGTGAACACAGGGGGTGATGGGTGAGTGGGACTCGGTGCAAGTTAGGACACGGGGCAGTGAGCACAGGGGGTGATGGGTGAGTGGGACTCGTTGCGAGTTAGGACACGGGGCAGTGAGCACAGGGGGTGATGGGTGAGTGGAACTCGGTGCGAGTTAGGACACGGGGCAGTGAGCACAGGGGGTGATGGGTGAGTGGGACTTGGTGTGAGTTAGGACACGGGGCAGTGAGCACAGGGGGTGATGGGTGAGTGGGACTCGGTGCGAGTTAGGACACGGGGCAGTGAGCACAGGGGGTGATGGGTGAGTGGGACTCGGTGCGAGTTAGGACACGGGGCAGTGAGCACAGCGGGTGATGGGTGAGTGGGACTCGGTGCGAGTTAGGACACGGGGCAGCGAGCACAGGGGGTGATGGTGAGTGGGACTCGGTGCAAGTTAGGACAGGGGGCAGTGAGCACAGCGGGTGATGGGCGAGTGGGACTCGGTGTGAGTTAGGACATGGGGCAGTGAGCACAGCGGGTGATGGTTGAATGGGGCTTGGTGTGAGTTAGGACACGGGGCAGTGAGCACAGGGGGTGATGGGTGAGTGGGACTCGGTGCGAGTTAGGACACGGGGCAGTGAGCACAGGTTGTGATGGGTGAGTGGGACTCGGTGTGAGTTAGGACATGGGGCAGTGAGCACAGCGGGTGATGGGTGAATGGGACACGATGTGAGTTAGGACACGGGGCAGTGAGCGCAGGGGGTGATGGGTGAGTGGGACTCGGTGCGAGTTAGGACATGGGGCAGTGAGCACAGGGGGTGATTGGTGAGTGGGACTTGGTGTGAGTTAGGACATGGGTCAGTGAGCACAGCGGGTGATGGGTGAGTGGGACACGATGTGAGTTAGGACATGGGTCAGTGAGCACAGCGGGTGATGGGTGAGTGGGACACGATGTGAGTTAGGACACGGGGCAGTGAGCACAGGGAGTGATGGGTGAGTGGGACTTGGTGTGAGTTAGGACACGTGGCAGTGAGCACAGGGGGTGGTGGGTGAGTGGGACTTGGTGTGAGTTCGGACATGGGGCAGTGACCACAGGGGGTGATGGGTGAGTGGGACTCGGTGCGAATTAGGACACGGGGCAGTGAGCACAGGGGGTGATGGGTGAGTGGGACTCGGTGCGAATTAGGACTCGGGGCAGTGTGCACAGGGGGTGATGGGTGAGTGGGACTCGGTGCGAGTTAGGTCACGGGGCAGTGAGCACAGGGGGTGATGGGTGAGTGGGACTCGGTGCGAGTTAGGACACGGGGCAGTGAGCACAGGGGGTGATGGGTGAGTGGGACTCGTTGCAAGTTAGGACACGGGGCAGTGAGCACAGGGGGTGATGGGTGAGTGGGACACGATGTGAGTTAGGACACGGGACAGTGAGCCCAGGGGGTGATGGGTGAGTGGGACACGATGTGAGTTAGGACACGGGGCAGTGAGCACAGGGGGTGATGGGTGAGTGGGACTCGGTGCGAGTTAGGACATGGGGCAGTGAGCACAAGGGGTGATGGGTGAACGGGACTTGGTGCGAGTTAGGACATGGGGCAGTGAGCACAGGGGGTTATGGGTGAGTGGGACTGGGTGCGAGTTAGGACACGGGTCAGTGTGCACAGGGGGTGATGGGTGAGTGGGACTTGGTGTGAGTTAGGACACGGGGCAGTGAGCACAGGGGGTGATGGGTGAGTGGGACTCGGTGCGAGTTAGGACAGGGGGCAGTGAGCACAGGGTGTGGTGGGTGAGTGGGACTGGGTGTGAGTTAGGACACGGGGCAGTGAGCACATGGGGTGATGGGTGAGTGGGACTCGGTGCGAGTTAGGACACGGGGCACAGTGGGCGATGGGTGAGTGGGACACGATGTGAGTTAGGACACGGGGCACAGTGGGCGATGGGTGAGTGGGACACGATGTGAGTTAGGACACGGGGCACAGTGGGCGATGGGTGAGTGGGACACGATGTGAGTTAGGACACGGGGCACAGTGGGCGATGGGTGAGTGGGACTCGGTGCGAGTTAGGACACGGGGCACAGGGGGTGATGGGTGAGCGGGACTCGGTGTGAGTTAGGACACGGGGCAGTGAGCACAGGGGGTGATGGGTGAGTGGGACTCGGTGCGAGTTAGGACACGGGCCAGCGAGCACAGTGGGTGATGGGTGAGTGGGACTCGGTGCGAGTTAGGACACGGGGCAGTGAGCACAGGGAGTGATGGGTGAGTGGGACTGGGTGCGAGTTAGGACACGGGGCAGTGAGCACAGGGGGTGATGGATGAGTGGGACTCGGTGCGAGTTAGGTCACGGGGCAGTGAGCACAGGGGGTGATGGGTGAGTGGGACTCGGTGCGAGTTAGGACACGGGGCAGTGAGCACAGGGGGTGATGGGTGAGTGGGACTCGTTGCAAGTTAGGACACGGGGCAGTGAGCACAGGGGGTGATGGGTGAGTGGGACTCGTTGCGAGTTAGGACACGGGGCAGTGAGCACTGTGGGTGATGGGTGAGTGGGACACGATGTGAGTTAGGACACGGGACAGTGAGCCCAGGGGGTGATGGGTGAGTGGGACACGATGTGAGTTAGGACACGGGGCAGTGAGCACAGGGGGTGATGGGTGAGTGGGACTCAGTGCGAGTTAGGACATGGGGCAGTGAGCACAAGGGGTGATGGGTGAACGGGACTAGGTGCGAGTTAGGACATGGGGCAGTGAGCACAGGGGGTTATGGGTGAGTGGGACTGGGTGCGAGTTAGGACACGGGTCAGTGTGCACAGGGGGTGATGGGTGAGTGGGACTTGGTGTGAGTTAGGACACGGGGCAGTGAGCACAGGGGGTGATGGGTGAGTGGGACTCGGTGCGAGTTAGGACAGGGGGCAGTGAGCACAGGGTGTGGTGGGTGAGTGGGACTGGGTGTGAGTTAGGACACGGGGCAGTGAGCACATGGGGTGATGAGTGAGTGGGACTCGGTGCGAGTTAGGACACGGGGCACAGTGGGCGATGGGTGAGTGGGACACGATGTGAGTTAGGACACGGGGCACAGGGGGTGATGGGTGAGTGGGACACGGTGCGAGTTAGGACACGGGGCGCAGGGGGTGATGGGTGAGTGGGACTCGGTGCGAGTTAGGACACGTGGCAGTGAGCACAGGGGGTGGTGGGTGAGTGGGACTTGGTGTGAGTTCGGACATGGGGCAGTGACCACAGGGGGTGATGGGTGAGTGGGACTCGGTGCGAATTAGGACACGGGGCAGTGAGCACAGGGGGTGATGGGTGAGTGGGACACGGTGCGAGTTAGGACACGGGGCAGTGAGCACAGGGTGTGGTGGGTGAGTGGGACCCGGTGTGAGTTAGGACACGGGGCAGTGAGCACAGGGGGTGATGGGTGAGTGGGACACGGTGCGAGTTAGGACACGGGGCACAGTGGGCGATGGGTGAGTGGGACACGATGTGAGTTAGGACGCGGGGCACAGTGGGCGATGGGTGAGTGGGACACGATGTGAGTTAGGACACGGGGCACAGTGGGCGATGGGTGAGTGGAACACGATGTGAGTTAGGACACGGGGCACAGTGGGCGATGGGTGAGTGGGACTCGGTGCGAGTTAGGACACGGGGCACAGGGGGTGATGGGTGAGCGGGACTCGGTGTGAGTTAGGACACGGGGCAGTGAGCACAGGGGGTGATGGGTGAGTGGGACTCGGTGCGAGTTAGGACACGGGCCAGCGAGCACAGTGGGTGATGGATGAGTGGGACTCGGTGCGAGTTAGGACACGGGGCAGTGAGCACAGGGGGTGATGGGTGAGTGGGACTGGGTGCGAGTTAGGACACGGGGCAGTGAGCACAGGGGGTGATGGGTGAGTGGGACTCGGTGCGAGTTAGGTCACGGGGCAGTGAGCACAGGGGGTGATGGGTGAGTGGGACTCGGTGCGAGTTAGGACACGGGGCAGTGAGCAGAGGGGGTGATGGGTGAGTGGGACTCGTTGCAAGTTAGGACACGGGGCAGTGAGCACAGGGGGTGATGGGTGAGTGGGACTCGTTGCGAGTTAGGACACGGGGCAGTGAGCACAGGGGGTGATGGGTGAGTGGGACTCGGTGCGAGTTAGGACACGGGCCAGCGAGCACAGTGGGTGATGGGTGAGTGGGACTCGGTGCGAGTTAGGACACGGGCCAGTGAGCACAGGGGGTGATGGGTGAGTGGGACTGGGTGCGAGTTAGGACACGGGGCAGTGAGCACAGGGGGTGATGGGTGAGTGGGACTCGGTGCGAGTTAGGTCACGGGGCAGTGAGCACAGGGGGTGATGGGTGAGTGGGACTCGGTGCGAGTTAGGACACGGGGCAGTGAGCAGAGGGGGTGATGGGTGAGTGGGACTCGTTGCAAGTTAGGACACGGGGCAGTGAGCACAGGGGGTGATGGGTGAGTGGGACTCGTTGCGAGTTAGGACACGGGGCAGTGAGCACAGTGGGTGATGGGTGAGTGGGACACGATGTGAGTTAGGACACGGGACAATGAGCCCAGGTGGTGATGGGTGAGTGGGACACGATGTGAGTTAGGACACGGGGCAGTGAGCACAGGGGGTGATGGGTGAGTGGGACTCGGTGCGAGTTAGGACATGGGGCAGTGAGCACAAGGGGTGATGGGTGAACGGGACTTGGTGCGAGTTAGGACATGGGGCAGTGAGCACAGGGGGTTATGGGTGAGTGGGACTGGGTGCGAGTTAGGACACGGGTCAGTGTGCACAGGGGGTGATGGGTGAGTGGGACTTGGTGTGAGTTAGGACACGGGGCAGTGAGCACAGGGGGTGATGGGTGAGTGGGACTCGGTGCGAGTTAGGACAGGGGGCAGTGAGCACAGGGTGTGGTGGGTGAGTGGGACTGGGTGTGAGTTAGGACACGGGGCAGTGAGCACATGGGGTGATGGGTGAGTGGGACTCGGTGCGAGTTAGGACACGGGGCACAGTGGGCGATGGGTGAGTGGGACACGATGTGAGTTAGGACACGGGGCACAGGGGGTGATGGGTGAGTGGGACTCGGTGCGAGTTAGGACACGTGGCAGTGAGCACAGGGGGTGGTGGGTGAGTGGGACTTGGTGTGAGTTCGGACATGGGGCAGTGACCACAGGGGGTGATGGGTGAGTGGGACTCGGTGCGAATTAGGACACGGGGCAGTGAGCACAGGGGGTGATGGGTGAGTGGGACACGGTGCGAATTAGGACACGGGGCAGTGAGCACAGGGGGTGATGGGTGAGTGGGACTCGGTGCGAGTTAGGACACGGGGCAGTGAGCACAGGTTGTGATGGGTGAGTGGGACACGATGTGAGTTAGGACACGGGGCACAGTGGGCGATGGGTGAGTGGGACTCGGTGCGAGTTAGGACACGGGGCACAGGGGGTGATGGGTGAGCGGGACTCGGTGTGAGTTAGGACACGGGGCAGTGAGCACAGGGGGTGATGGGCGAGTGGGACTCGGTGTGAATTAGGACATGGGGCAGTGAGCACAGCGGGTGATGGGTGAATGGGACACGATGTGAGTTAGGACACGGGGCAGTGAGCGCAGGGGGTGATGGGTGAGTGGGACTCGGTGCGAGTTAGGACACGGGGCAGTGAGCACAGGTTGTGATGGGTGAGTGGGACTCGGTGTGAGTTAGGACATGGGGCAGTGAGCACAGCGGGTGATGGGTGAATGGGACACGATGTGAGTTAGGACACGGGGCAGTGAGCGCAGGGGGTGATGGGTGAGTGGGACTCGGTGCGAGTTAGGACATGGGGCAGTGAGCACAGGGGGTGATTGGTGAGTGGGACTTGGTGTGAGTTAGGACATGGGTCAGTGAGCACAGCGGGTGATGGGTGAGTGGGACACGATGTGAGTTAGGACATGGGTCAGTGAGCACAGCGGGTGATGGGTGAGTGGGACACGATGTGAGTTAGGACACGGGGCAGTGAGCACAGGGAGTGATGGGTGAGTGGGACTTGGTGTGAGTTAGGACACGTGGCAGTGAGCACAGGGGGTGGTGGGTGAGTGGGACTTGGTGTGAGTTCGGACATGGGGCAGTGACCACAGGGGGTGATGGGTGAGTGGGACTCGGTGCGAATTAGGACACGGGGCAGTGAGCACAGAGGGTGATGGGTGAGTGGGACTCGGTGCGAATTAGGACTCGGGGCAGTGAGCACAGGGGGTGATGGGTGAGTGGGACTCGTTGCAAGTTAGGACACGGGGCAGTGAGCACAGGGGGTGATGGGTGAGTGGGACACGATGTGAGTTAGGACACGGGACAGTGAGCCCAGGGGGTGATGGGTGAGTGGGACACGATGTGAGTTAGGACACGGGGCAGTGAGCACAGGGGGTGATGGGTGAGTGGGACTCGGTGCGAGTTAGGACATGGGGCAGTGAGCACAAGGGGTGATGGGTGAACGGGACTTGGTGCGAGTTAGGACATGGGGCAGTGAGCACAGGGGGTTATGGGTGAGTGGGACTGGGTGCGAGTTAGGACACGGGTCAGTGTGCACAGGGGGTGATGGGTGAGTGGGACTTGGTGTGAGTTAGGACACGGGGCAGTGAGCACAGGGGGTGATGGGTGAGTGGGACTCGGTGCGAGTTAGGACAGGGGGCAATGAGCACAGGGTGTGGTGGGTGAGTGGGACTGGGTGTGAGTTAGGACACGGGGCAGTGAGCACATGGGGTGATGGGTGAGTGGGACTCGGTGCGAGTTAGGACACGGGGCACAGTGGGCGATGGGTGAGTGGGACACGATGTGAGTTAGGACACGGGGCACAGTGGGCGATGGGTGAGTGGGACACGATGTGAGTTAGGACACGGGGCACAGTGGGCGATGGGTGAGTGGGACACGATGTGAGTTAGGACACGGGGCACAGTGGGCGATGGGTGAGTGGTACTCGGTGCGAGTTAGGACACGGGGCACAGGGGGTGATGGGTGAGCGGGACTCGGTGTGAGTTAGGACACGGGGCAGTGAGCACAGGGGGTGATGGGTGAGTGGGACTCGGTGCGAGTTAGGACACGGGCCAGCGAGCACAGTGGGTGATGGGTGAGTGGGACTCGGTGCGAGTTAGGACACGGGGCAGTGAGCACAGGGGGTGATGGGTGAGTGGGACTGGGTGCGAGTTAGGACACGGGGCAGTGAGCACAGGGGGTGATGGATGAGTGGGACTCGGTGCGAGTTAGGTCACGGGGCAGTGAGCACAGGGGGTGATGGGTGAGTGGGACTCGGTGCGAGTTAGGACACGGGGCAGTGAGCACAGGGGGTGATGGGTGAGTGGGACTCGTTGCAAGTTAGGACACGGGGCAGTGAGCACAGGGGGTGATGGGTGAGTGGGACTCGTTGCGAGTTAGGACACGGGGCAGTGAGCACAGTGGGTGATGGGTGAGTGGGACACGATGTGAGTTAGGACACGGGACAGTGAGCCCAGGGGGTGATGGGTGAGTGGGACACGATGTGAGTTAGGACACGGGGCAGTGAGCACAGGGGGTGATGGGTGAGTGGGACTCAGTGCGAGTTAGGACATGGGGCAGTGAGCACAAGGGGTGATGGGTGAACGGGACTAGGTGCGAGTTAGGGACATGGGGCAGTGTGCACAGGGGGTGATGGGTGAGTGGGACTTGGTGTGAGTTAGGACACGGGGCAGTGAGCACAGGGGGTGATGGGTGAGTGGGACTCGGTGCGAGTTAGGACAGGGGGCAGTGAGCACAGGGTGTGGTGGGTGAGTGGGACTGGGTGTGAGTTAGGACACGGGGCAGTGAGCACATGGGGTGATGGGTGAGTGGGACTCGGTGCGAGTTAGGACACGGGGCACAGTGGGCGATGGGTGAGTGGGACACGATGTGAGTTAGGACACGGGGCACAGGGGGTGATGGGTGAGTGGGACACGGTGCGAGTTAGGACACGGGGCGCAGGGGGTGATGGGTGAGTGGGACTCGGTGCGAGTTAGGACACGTGGCAGTGAGCACAGGGGGTGGTGGGTGAGTGGGACTTGGTGTGAGTTCGGACATGGGGCAGTGACCACAGGGGGTGATGGGTGAGTGGGACTCGGTGCGAATTAGGACACGGGGCAGTGAGCACAGGGGGTGATGGGTGAGTGGGACACGGTGCGAGTTAGGACACGGGGCACAGTGGGCGATGGGTGAGTGGGACACGATGTGAGTTAGGACACGGGGCACAGTGGGCGATGGGTGAGTGGGACACGATGTGAGTTAGGACACGGGGCACAGTGGGCGATGGGTGAGTGGAACACGATGTGAGTTAGGACACGAGGCACAGTGGGCGATGGGTGAGTGGGACTCGGTGCGAGTTAGGACACGGGGCACAGGGGGTGATGGGTGAGCGGGACTCGGTGTGAGTTAGGACACGGGGCAGTGAGCACAGGGGGTGATGGGTGAGTGGGACTCGGTGCGAGTTAGGACACGGGCCAGCGAGCACAGTGGGTGATGGGTGAGTGGGACTCGGTGCGAGTTAGGACACGGGGCAGTGAGCACAGGGGGTGATGGGTGAGTGGGACTGGGTGCGAGTTAGGACACGGGGCAGTGAGCACAGGGGGTGATGGGTGAGTGGGACTCGGTGCGAGTTAGGTCACGGGGCAGTGAGCACAGGGGGTGATGGGTGAGTGGGACTCGGTGCGAGTTAGGACACGGGGCAGTGAGCAGAGGGGGTGATGGGTGAGTGGGACTCGTTGCAAGTTAGGACACGGGGCAGTGAGCACAGGGGGTGATGGGTGAGTGGGACTCGTTGCGAGTTAGGACACGGGGCAGTGAGCACAGGGGGTGATGGGTGAGTGGGACTCGGTGCGAGTTAGGACACGGGCCAGCGAGCACAGTGGGTGATGGGTGAGTGGGACTCGGTGCGAGTTAGGACACGGGCCAGTGAGCACAGGGGGTGATGGGTGAGTGGGACTGGGTGCGAGTTAGGACACGGGGCAGTGAGCACAGGGGGTGATGGGTGAGTGGGACTCGGTGCGAGTTAGGTCACGGGGCAGTGAGCACAGGGGGTGATGGGTGAGTGGGACTCGGTGCGAATTAGGACACGGGGCAGTGAGCACAGAGGGTGATGGGTGAGTGGGACTCGGTGCGAATTAGGACTCGGGGCAGTGAGCACAGGGGGTGATGGGTGAGTGGGACTCGTTGCAAGTTAGGACACGGGGCAGTGAGCACAGGGGGTGATGGGTGAGTGGGACACGATATGAGTTAGGACACGGGACAGTGAGCCCAGGGGGTGATGGGTGAGTGGGACACGATGTGAGTTAGGACACGGGGCAGTGAGCACAGGGGGTGATGGGTGAGTGGGACTCGGTGCGAGTTAGGACATGGGGCAGTGAGCACAAGGGGTGATGGGTGAACGGGACTTGGTGCGAGTTAGGACATGGGGCAGTGAGCACAGGGGGTTATGGGTGAGTGGGACTGGGTGCGAGTTAGGACACGGGTCAGTGTGCACAGGGGGTGATGGGTGAGTGGGACTTGGTGTGAGTTAGGACACGGGGCAGTGAGCACAGGGGGTGATGGGTGAGTGGGACTCGGTGCGAGTTAGGACAGGGGGCAGTGAGCACAGGGTGTGGTGGGTGAGTGGGACTGGGTGTGAGTTAGGACACGGGGCAGTGAGCACATGGGGTGATGGGTGAGTGGGACTCGGTGCGAGTTAGGACACGGGGCACAGTGGGCGATGGGTGAGTGGGACACGATGTGAGTTAGGACACGGGGCACAGTGGGCGATGGGTGAGTGGGACACGATGTGAGTTAGGACACGGGGCACAGTGGGCGATGGGTGAGTGGGACACGATGTGAGTTAGGACACGGGGCACAGTGGGCGATGGGTGAGTGGGACTCGGTGCGAGTTAGGACACGGGGCACAGGGGGTGATGGGTGAGCGGGACTCGGTGTGAGTTAGGACACGGGGCAGTGAGCACAGGGGGTGATGGGTGAGTGGGACTCGGTGCGAGTTAGGACACGGGCCAGCGAGCACAGTGGGTGATGGGTGAGTGGGACTCGGTGCGAGTTAGGACACGGGGCAGTGAGCACAGGGGGTGATGGGTGAGTGGGACTGGGTGCGAGTTAGGACACGGGGCAGTGAGCACAGGGGGTGATGGATGAGTGGGACTCGGTGCGAGTTAGGTCACGGGGCAGTGAGCACAGGGGGTGATGGGTGAGTGGGACTCGGTGCGAGTTAGGACACGGGGCAGTGAGCACAGGGGGTGATGGGTGAGTGGGACTCGTTGCAAGTTAGGACACGGGGCAGTGAGCACAGGGGGTGATGGGTGAGTGGGACTCGTTGCGAGTTAGGACACGGGGCAGTGAGCACAGTGGGTGATGGGTGAGTGGGACACGATGTGAGTTAGGACACGGGACAGTGAGCCCAGGGGGTGATGGGTGAGTGGGACACGATGTGAGTTAGGACACGGGGCAGTGAGCACAGGGAGTGATGGGTGAGTGGGACTCAGTGCGAGTTAGGACATGGGGCAGTGAGCACAAGGGGTGATGGGTGAACGGGACTAGGTGCGAGTTAGGACATGGGGCAGTGTGCACAGGGGGTGATGGGTGAGTGGGACTTGGTGTGAGTTAGGACACGGGGCAGTGAGCACAGGGGGTGATGGGTGAGTGGGACTCGGTGCGAGTTAGGACAGGGGGCAGTGAGCACAGGGTGTGGTGGGTGAGTGGGACTGGGTGTGAGTTAGGACACGGGGCAGTGAGCACATGGGGTGATGGGTGAGTGGGACTCGGTGCGAGTTAGGACACGGGGCACAGTGGGCGATGGGTGAGTGGGACACGATGTGAGTTAGGACACGGGGCACAGGGGGTGATGGGTGAGTGGGACACGGTGCGAGTTAGGACACGGGGCGCAGGGGGTGATGGGTGAGTGGGACTCGGTGCGAGTTAGGACACGTGGCAGTGAGCACAGGGGGTGGTGGGTGAGTGGGACTTGGTGTGAGTTCGGACATGGGGCAGTGACCACAGGGGGTGATGGGTGAGTGGGACTCGGTGCGAATTAGGACACGGGGCAGTGAGCACAGGGGGTGATGGGTGAGTGGGACACGGTGCGAGTTAGGACACGGGGCACAGTGGGCGATGGGTGAGTGGGACACGATGTGAGTTAGGACACGGGGCACAGTGGGCGATGGGTGAGTGGGACACGATGTGAGTTAGGACACGGGGCACAGTGGGCGATGGGTGAGTGGAACACGATGTGAGTTAGGACACGGGGCACAGTGGGCGATGGGTGAGTGGGACTCGGTGCGAGTTAGGACACGGGGCACAGGGGGTGATGGGTGAGCGGGACTCGGTGTGAGTTAGGACACGGGGCAGTGAGCACAGGGGGTGATGGGTGAGTGGGACTCGTTGCAAGTTAGGACACGGGGCAGTGAGCACAGGGGGTGATGGGTGAGTGGGACTCGTTGCGAGTTAGGACACGGGGCAGTGAGCACAGGGGGTGATGGGTGAGTGGGACTCGGTGCGAGTTAGGACACGGGCCAGCGAGCACAGTGGGTGATGGGTGAGTGGGACTCGGTGCGAGTTAGGACACGGGCCAGTGAGCACAGGGGGTGATGGGTGAGTGGGACTGGGTGCGAGTTAGGACACGGGGCAGTGAGCACAGGGGGTGATGGGTGAGTGGGACTCGGTGCGAGTTAGGTCACGGGGCAGTGAGCACAGGGGGTGATGGGTGAGTGGGACTCGGTGCGAGTTAGGACACGGGGCAGTGAGCAGAGGGGGTGATGGGTGAGTGGGACTCGTTGCAAGTTAGGACACGGGGCAGTGAGCACAGGGGGTGATGGGTGAGTGGGACTCGTTGCGAGTTAGGACACGGGGCAGTGAGCACAGTGGGTGATGGGTGAGTGGGACACGATGTGAGTTAGGACACGGGACAGTGAGCCCAGGTGGTGATGGGTGAGTGGGACACGATGTGAGTTAGGACACGGGGCAGTGAGCACAGGGGGTGATGGGTGAGTGGGACTCGGTGCGAGTTAGGACATGGGGCAGTGAGCACAGGGGGTTATGGGTGAGTGGGACTGGGTGCGAGTTAGGACACGGGTCAGTGTGCACAGGGGGTGATGGGTGAGTGGGACTTGGTGTGAGTTAGGACACGGGGCAGTGAGCACAGGGGGTGATGGGTGAGTGGGACTCGGTGCGAGTTAGGACAGGGGGCAGTGAGCACAGGGTGTGGTGGGTGAGTGGGACTGGGTGTGAGTTAGGACACGGGGCAGTGAGCACATGGGGTGATGGGTGAGTGGGACTCGGTGCGAGTTAGGACACGGGGCACAGTGGGCGATGGGTGAGTGGGACACGATGTGAGTTAGGACACGGGGCACAGGGGGTGATGGGTGAGTGGGACTCGGTGCGAATTAGGACACGGGGCAGTGAGCACAGGGGGTGATGGGTGAGTGGGACACGGTGCGAATTAGGACACGGGGCAGTGAGCACAGGGGGTGATGGGTGAGTGGGACTTGGTGTGAGTTAGGACACGGGGCAGTGAGCACAGGGGGTGATGGGTGAGTGGGACTCGGTGCGAATTAGGACACGGGGCAGTGAGCACAGGGGGTGATGGGTGAGTGGGACTTGGTGTGAGTTAGGACACGGGGCAGTGAGCACAGGGTGTGGTGGGTGAGTGGGACCCGGTGTGAGTTAGGACACGGGGCAGTGAGCACAGGGGGTGATGGGTGAGTGGGACACGGTGTGAGTTCGGACACGGGGCACAGTGGGCGATGGGTGAGTGGGACACGATGTGAGTTAGGACACGGGGCACAGTGGGCGATGGGTGAGTGGGACACGATGTGAGTTAGGACACGGGGCACAGTGGGCGATGGGTGAGTGGGACACGATGTGAGTTAGGACACGGGGCACAGTGGGCGATGGGTGAGTGGGACTCGGTGCGAGTTAGGACACGGGGCACAGGGGGTGATGGGTGAGCGGGACTCGGTGTGAGTTAGGACACGGGGCAGTGACCACAGGGGGTGATGGGTGAGTGGGACTTGGTGTGAGTTAGGACACGGGGCAGTGAGCACAGGGTGTGGTGGGTGAGTGGGACCCGGTGTGAGTTAGGACACGGGGCAGTGAGCACAGGGGGTGATGGGTGAGTGGGACACGGTGTGAGTTCGGACACGGGGCACAGTGGGCGATGGGTGAGTGGGACACGATGTGAGTTAGGACACGGGGCACAGTGGGCGATGGGTGAGTGGGACACGATGTGAGTTAGGACACGGGGCACAGTGGGCGATGGGTGAGTGGGACACGATGTGAGTTAGGACACGGGGCACAGTGGGCGATGGGTGAGTGGGACTCGGTGCGAGTTAGGACACGGGGCACAGGGGGTGATGGGTGAGCGGGACTCGGTGTGAGTTAGGACACGGGGCAGTGAGCACAGGGGGTGATGGGTGAGCGGGACTCGGTGTGAGTTAGGACACGGGGCAGTGAGCACAGGGGACGATGGGTGAGTGGGACTCGGTGCGAGTTAGGACACGGGGCAGTGAGCACAGGGGGCGATGGGTGAGTGGGACTCGGTGTGAGTTAGGACACGGGGAACAGGGGGCGATGGGTGAGTGGGACACGATGTGAGTTAGGACACGGGTTGCCGAGTTTTGGATCACCTGAAGCGAGCCCATTTGCGGCTTGTGGTCCGCCCTGTGTTACCGAGATACTCACCACGTTGTGGAACGACAAGGCCCTCAACCCCTTCCGGGCGTAGACAGCCAGAACGATGGAGATGGTGACAGCGAGGATGTTGAGCAACATCAGGAAGACCGCAAATGTGGCGATCATCGTGAGCTGTAGGACAGGAGTAAAGCCCATCAGGTCAGTCTGAACATGTCCCATCTCCCACCCAACCCCCACACAGCCGTTCACACCCAGAGACTCCTGGTGTCATTGTCAGGACAAGCGGCAATCGAAGGGCGACATGCAGAGAGACACAGCGAGGCAGGCAGGGAGCGATAACAATACTGACTTGTATTTGTATCGCGCATTTAACGCAGTAAAACGTCCCGAGATGCTTCACAGCGGTGTTACGGACAAACAGATAAATTTGACCAAGCCACAAAAGAAAAAATTACGGCAGATGACCAAAAGCTTGGTGAACGAGGGAGGTTTTAAGGAGAGTTTTAAAGGAGGTAGAGAGGTGGAGAGGTTGGCGAATGGAATGTTGGCCTTCATTGCGAGAGGGATGGAGTACAAAAGCAGGGAGGTCCTGCTGCAACTGTGCAGGGTATTGGTGAGGCCGCACCTGGAGTACTGCGTGCAGTTTTGGTCACCTTACTTAAGGAAGGATATACTGGCTTTGGAGGGGGTACAGAGACGATTCACTAGGCTGATTCCGGAGATGAGGGGGTTACCTTATGATGACAGATTGAGTAGACTGGGTCTTTACTCGTTGGAGTTCAGAAGGATGAGGGGTGATCTTATAGAAACATTTAAAATAATGAAAGGGATAGACAGGATAGAGGCAGAGAGGTTGTTTCCACTGGTCAGGGAGACTAGAACTAGGGGGCACAGCCTCAAAATACGGGGGAGCCAATTTAAAACAGAGTTGAGAAGGAATTTCTTCTCCCAGAGGGTTGTGAATCTGTGGAATTCTCTGCCCAAGGAAGCAGTTGAGGCTAGCTCATTGAATGTATTCAAGTCACAGATAGATAGATTTTTAACCAATAAGGGAATTAAGGGTTACGGGGAGCGGGCGGGTAAGTGGAGCTGAGTCCACGGCCAGATCAGCCATGATCTTGTTGAATGGCGGAGCAGGCTCGAGGGGCTCGATGGCCTACTCCTGTTCCTAATTCTTATGTTCTTATATTTAGGGAGGGAGTTCCAGAGCTTGGGGCCCAGGCAGCTGAAGGCCCGGCCACCAATGGTGGAGCGATTATAATCAGTGATGGTCAGGAGGGCAGAATTAGAGGAGCGCAGACATCTCGGGGGGGTTGTAGGGCTGGAGGAGATGACAGAGATAGGGAGGGGCGAGTTCCGAGTACATGGAGGGATTTGTAAACGCGGGTGAGAATTTTGAAATCAAGGGGTTGTTTAACTGGGAGCCACTGTAGGTCAGCGAGCACAGGGGTGTTGGGTGAACTTGACTTGGATAGAGAGAGACACAGAGAGAAAGAGACAGAAAGAGAGAGAGAGACAGACAGACAGAGAGACAGAGAGATGGAGAAACAGAGAGAGAGAGAGCGCTGGAGAGAAAAAGAGGCAGTGTGAAACAGACAGACAGAGAGACAGACTGAGAGTGAGAGACAGAGAGGGGGAGAGAGATATAGAAACACAGAAAATAGGTGCAGGAGTAAGCCATTCGGCCCTTCGAGCCTGCACCACCATTCAATAAGATCATGGCTGATCATTCACCTCAGTACCCCTTTCCTGCTTTCTCTCCATACCCCTTGATCCATTTAGCTGTAAGGGCCATATCCAACTCCCTCTTGAATATATCCAATGAACTGGCTTCAGCAACTCTCTGTGGTAGAAAATTCCACAGGTTAACAACTCTCTGAATGAAGAAGTTTCTCCTCATCTCAGTCCTAAATGGCCTACCCCTTATCCTTAGACTGTGTCCCCTGGTTCTGGACTTCCCCAACATCAGGAACATTCTTCCCACATCTAACCTGTCCCGTCCCGTCAGAATTTTATATGTTTCTGTGAGATCCCCTCTCATCCTTCTAAACTCCAATGTATAAGGGCCCAGTTGATCCAGTCTCTCCTCATATGTCAGTCCTGCCATCCCGGGAATCAGTCTGGTGAACCTTCGCTGCACTCCCTCAATAGCAAGAACGTCCTTCCTCAGATTAGGAGACCGAAACTGAACACAATATTCCAGGTGTGGCCTCACCAAGGCCCTGTACAACTGCAGTAAGAGCTCCCTGTTCCTATACTCAAATCCCCTAGCTATGAAGGCCAACATACCATTTGCCTTCTTCACCCCCTGCTGTACCTGCATGCCAACCTTCAATGACTGATGTACCATGACACCCAGGTCTCGTTGCACCTCCCCTTTTCCCAATCTGTCACCATTCAGATAATATTCTGTCTTTGCATTTTTGCCCCAAAGTGGATAACCTCACATTTAGCCACATTATACTGCAGCTGCCATGCATTTGTCCACTCACCTAATCTGTCCAAGTCACCCTGCAGCCTCTTAGCGTCCTCCTCACAGCTCACACCGCCACCCAGTTTAGTGTCATCTGCAAACTTGGAGATATTACGCTCTATTCCTTCATCTAAATCATTAATGTATATTGTAAAGAGCTCGGGTCCCAGCACTGAGCCCTGCGGCACCCCACTAGTCACTGCCTGCCATTCTGAAAAGGACCCGACAGTGGGTCTAGTGAGAAGAAGCAACTGAAGGATATCCTTATTAGACGGGAAATTGTGTGAGGGAAATTGATGGGATTGAAGGCCGATAAATCCCCGGGGCCTGATAGTCTGCATCCCAGAGTACTTAAGGAAGTGGCCCTAGAAATAGTGGATGCATTGGTGATCATTTTCCAACAATCTATCGACTCTGGATCAGTTCCTATGGACTGGAGGGTAGCTAATGTAACACCACGTTTTAAAAAAGGAGGGAGAGAGAAAACGGGTAATTATAGACCGGTTAGCCTGACATCAGTCGTGGGGAAAATGTTGGAATCAATTATTAAAGATGAAATAGCAGTGTATTTGGAAAGCAGTGATAGGATCGGACCGAGTCAGCATGGATTTATGAAAGGGAAATCATGCTTGACGAATCTTCTGGAATTTTTTGAGAATGTAACTAGCAGAGTGGACAAGGGAGAACCAGTGGATGTGGTGTATTTGGACTTTCAAAAGGCTTTTGACAAGATCCCACACAAGAGATTGGTGTACAAAATCAAAGCACATGGTATCGGGGGTAATGTACTGACGTGGATAGAGAACTGGTTGGCAGACAGGAAGCAGAGAGTCGGGATAATCGGGTTCTTTTCAGAATGGCAGGCAGTGACTGGTGGGGTGCCGCAGGGCTCAGTGCTGGGACCCCCAGCTATTTACAATATACATTAATGATTTAGATGAGGAAATTGAGTGTAATATCTCCAAGTTTGCAGATGACACTAAGCTGGGTGGCGGTGTGAGCTGTGAGGAGGATGCTAAGAGGCTGCAGGGTGACTTGGACAGGTTAGATGAGTGGGCAAATGCATGGCAGATGCAGTATAATGTGGATAAATGTGAGGTTATCCATTTTGGGGGCAAAAACACAAAGGCAGAATATTATCTGAATGGTGGCAGATTAGGAAAAGGGGAGGTGCAACGAGACCTGGGTGTCATGGTACATCAGTCATTGAAAGTTGGCATGCAGGTACAGCAGGTGGTGAAGAAGGCAATTGGTATGTTGGTCTTCCTAGCCAGGGGATTTGAGTATAGGAGCAGGGAGGTCTTACTACAGTTATACAGGGCCTTGGTGAGGCCTCATCTGGAATATTGTGTTCAGTTTTGGTCTTCTAATCTGAGGAAGGACATTCTTGCTATTGAGGGAGTGCAGCGAAGGTTCACCAGACTGATTCCCAGGATGGCAGGACTGACATATGAGGAGAGACTGGATCGACTGGGCCTGTATTCACTGGAGTTTAGAAGGATGAGAGGGGATCTCATAGAAACATATAAAATTCTGACGGGACTGGACAGGTTAGATGAAGGAAGAATGTTCCCGATGTTGGGGAAGTCCAGAACCAGGGGACACAGTCTAAGGATAAGGGGTAAGCCATATAGGACAGAGATGAGGAGAAACTTCTTCACTCAGAGAGTTGTTAACCTGTGGAATTCTCTACCGCAGAGAGTTGTTGAGGCCAGTTCGTTGGATATATTCAAGAGGGAGTTAGATATGGCCCTTATGGCTAAAGGAATCGAGGGGAATGGAGAGAAAGCAGGAAAGGGGTACTGAGGGAATGATCAGCCATGATCTTATTGAATGGCGGTGCAGGCTCGAAGGGCCGAATGGCCTACTCCTGCACCTATTTTCTATGTTTCTATGACTGTTACCTGGGATGGGGGTACTGTCCTACGAGGAGTGATTGAGCAGAATGGGTCGATATTCTCTGGCGTTCAGAAGAATAAGAGGTGATTTCACTGAAACGTATCACATTCTTAGAGGGCTTCACAGTGTCAGTGCTGTTCGCCCCGACTGGAGGGTCTAGAACCAGGGGGTCACAGACTCAGGATAAGGGGTCGGCCATTTAGGACTGAGATGAGGAGAAATTTCTTCACTCGGAGGGTGGTGAATTTTTCAAATTCCCTCGACCTGTCGATGCTCAGTCGTTGAGGACATGCAAGGCTGAGAGCAGTAGATTTTTGGGACGCGAAGGGAATCGAGGGATATGGGGATCGGACGGGGAAGGTTGAGCTGATGTTGCATGATCAGCCGTGATCTCACTGAATGGCGGAGCAGGCTCGAGGGGCCGAATGGCCTACCACCCCCCTCCGATTTCTTCAGTTGCTTGCAATTCTTACGAATACAACAACAACAGCTTTTATTCATACAATGCCTTTAACGTAGTAAAATGTCCCACGGCGTTTCACGGCGGGGTTAGAAGACAAAACGGATAAATTTGAGAAGGAGCCACACAGGAAGAAATTACGGCAGATGACCAAAAGCTAGGTTTTGAGAGGTCAGTTTTAAGGAGCGTCTTGAAGGAGGAGAGAGAGGTAGAGAGGCGGAGAGGTTTAGGGAGGGAGTTCCAGAGATTGGGGCCCAGGCAGCTGAAGGCACGGCCACCGACGGTGGAGCGATTATAATCAGGGATTATAATCAGGAGGGCAGAATTAGAGGCGCGCAGACATCTCGGGGGGTTGTGGGGCTGGAGGAGATTGCAGAGATAGGGAGGGGCGAGGGCCACGGAGGGATTTGTTAACAAGGATGAGAATATTGAAATGAAGGCATTGCTTAATCGGGAGCCAATGTGGGTCAGCGAGCACAGGGGCTGATAGGTGAGTGGGACTCGGTGTGAGTTAGGACATGGGGCAGTGAGCACAGGGGGTGATGGGTGAGTGGGACTAGGTGTGATTTAGGACACGGGGCAGTGAGCACAGGGGGTGATGGGTGAGTGGGACTTGGTGCGAGTTACGACACGGGGCAGTGTGCACAGGGGGTGATGGGTGAGTGGGACTCGGTGCAAGTTAGGACACGGGGCAGTGAGCACAGGGGGTGATGGGTGAGTGGGACTGGGTGCAAGTTAGGACACGGGGGCAGTGAGCACAGGGGGTGATGGGTGAGTGGGACTCGGTGCGAGTTAGGACACGGGAAAGTGAGCACAGTGGGTGATGGGTGAGTGGGACTGGGTGCGAGTTAGGACACGGGCCAGCGAGCACAGGGGGTGATGGGTGAGCGGGACACGGTGCGAGTTAGGACACGGGGCAGTGAGCACAGGGGGTGATGGGTGAGTGGGACTCGGTGTGAGTTAGGACACGGGGCAGCGAGCACAGGGGGTGATGGGTGAGTGGGACTGGGAGCGAGTTAGGACACGGGGCAGTGTGCACAGGGGGTGATGGGTGAGCGGGACTGGGTGCGAGTTAGGACACGGGGCAGTGAGCACAGGGGGTGATGGGTGAGTGGGACTCGGTGCGAGTTAGGATACGGGGGCAGTGAGCACAGGGGGTGATGGGTGAGCGGGACTGGGTGCGAGTTAGGACACGGGGCAGTGAGCACAGGGGGTGATGGGTGAGCGGGACTTGGTGTGAGTTAGGACACAGGGCAGTGAGCACAGGGGGTGATGGGTGAGTGGGACACGGTGCGAGTTAGGATACGGGGGCATTGAGCACAGGGGGTGATGGGTGAGTGGGACTCGGTGCGAGTTAGGACAGAGGGCAGTGAGCACAGGGGGTGATGGGTGAGTGGGACTCGGTGTGAGTTAGGACACAGGTCAGTGTGCACAGGGGGTGATGCGTGAGTGGGACTCGGTGCGAGTTAGGACACGGGGCAGTGAGCACAGGGGGTGATGGGTGAGTGGGACTCGGTGTGAGTTAGGACACGGAGGCAGTGAGCACAGGGGGTGATGGGTGAGTGGGACTCGGTGTGAGTTAGGATACGGGGCAGCGAGCACAGGGGGTGATGGGTGAGTGGGACTCGGTGCGAGTTAGGACACGGGGCAGTGAGCACAGGGGGTGATGGGTGAGCGAGACTGCGTACGGGTTAGGACACGGGGCAGTGAGCACAGGGGGTGATGGGTGAGTGGGACTCGGTGTGAGTTAGGATACGGGGGCAGTGAGCATAGGGGGTGATGGGTGAGCGGGACTGGGTGCGAGTTAGGACACGGGGCAGTGAGCACAGTGGGTGATGGGTGAGTGGGACTGGGTGCGAGTTAGGACACGGGGCAGTGAGCACAGGGGGTGATGGGTGAGTGGGACTCGGTGCGAGTTAGGACAGAGGGCAGTGAGCACAGGGGGTGATGGGTGAGTGGGACTCGGTGCCAGTTAGGATACGGGGCAGTGAGCACAGGGGGTGATGGGTGAGTGGGACTGGGTGCGAGTTAGGACACGGGGCAGTGAGCACAGGGGGTGATGGGTGAGTGGGACTCGGTGCGAGTTAGGATACGGGGGCAGTGAGCACATGGGGTGATGGGTGAGTGGGACTCGGTGTGAGTTAGGACACAGGTCAGTGTGCACAGGGGGTGATGCGTGAGCGGGACTCGGTGCGAGTTAGGACACGGGGCAGTGAGCACAGGGGGTGATGGGTGAGTGGGACTCGGTGTGAGTTAGGACACGGAGGCAGTGAGCACAGGGGGTGATGGGTGAGTGGGACTCGGTGTGAGTTAGGATACGGGGCAGCGAGCACAGGGGGTGATGGGTGAGTGGGACTCGGTGCGAGTTAGGACACGGGGCAGTGAGCACAGGGGGTGATGGGTGAGCGAGACTGGGTACGGGTTAGGACACGGGGCAGTGAGCACAGGGGGTGATGGGTGAGTGGGACTCGGTGTGAGTTAGGATACGGGGGCAGTGAGCATAGGGGGTGATGGGTGAGCGGGACTGGGTGCGAGTTAGGACACGGGGCAGTGAGCACAGGGGGTGATGGGTGAGTGGGACTGGGTGCGAGTTAGGACACGGGGCAGTGAGCACAGGGGGTGATGGTTGAGTGGGACTCGGTGCGAGTTAGGACAGAGGGTCGTGAGCACAGGGGGTGATGGGTGAGTGGGACTCGGTGCCAGTTAGGATACGGGGCAGTGAGCACAGGGGGTGATGGGTGAGTGGGACTTGGTGCGAGTTCGGACACGGGGCAGTGAGCACAGGGGGTGATGGTGAGCGGGACTCGGTGCGAGTTAGGACACGAGGGCAGTGAGCACAGGGGGTGATGGGTGAGTGGGACTGGGTGCGAGTTAGGACACGAGACAGTGAGCACAGAGGGTGATGGGTGAGCGGAACTCGGTGTGAGTTAGGACACGGGGCAGTGAGCACAGGGGGTGATGGGTGAGTGGGATCCGGTGTGAGTTAGGACACGGGGCAGTGAGCACAGGGGGTGATGGGTGAGCGGGACTCGGTGTGAGTTAGGACACGGGGCAGCGAGCACAGGGGGTGATGGGTGAGTGGGATTCGGGGTGAGTTAGAACATGGGGCAGTGAGCACAGGGGGTGATGGGTGAGCACTCGGTGTGAGTTAGGACATGGGTCAGTGAGCACAGGGGGTGATGGGTGAGTGGGACTCGGTGCGAGTTAGGACACGGGGCAGTGAGCACAGGGGGTGATGGGTGAGTGGGACTCGGTGTGAGTTAGGATACGGGGGCAGTGAGCATAGGGGGTGATGGGTGAGCGGGACTGGGTGCGAGTTAGGACACGGGGCAGTGAGCACAGTGGGTGATGGGTGAGTGGGACTGGGTGCGAGTTAGGACACGGGGCAGTGAGCACAGGGGGTGATGGGTGAGTGGGACTCGGTGCGAGTTAGGACAGAGGGCAGTGAGCACAGGGGGTGATGGGTGAGTGGGACTCGGTGCGAGTTAGGATACGGGGCAGTGAGCACAGGGGGTGATGGATGAGTGGGACTCGGTGCGAGTTAGGACACGGGGCAGTGAGCACAGGGGGTGATGGGTGAGTGGGACTTGGTGCGAGTTAGGACACGGGGCAGTGAGCACAGGGGGTGATGGTGAGCGGGACTCGGTGCGAGTTAGGACACGGGGGCAGTGAGCACAGGGGGTGATGGGTGAGTGGGACTCGTTGCGAGTTAGGACACGGGCCAGCGAGCACAGATGGTGATGGGTGAGTGGGACTGGGTGCGAGTTAGGACACGGGGCAGTGAGCACACGTGGTGATGGGTGAACGGGACTCAGTGTGAGTTAGGACAGGGGGCAGTGAGCACAGAGGGTGATGGGTGAGTGGGATTCGGTGTGAGTTAGGACAGGGGGCAGTTAGCACAGCGGGTGATGGGTGAGTGGGACTCGGTGCGAGTTAGGACACGGGGCAGTGAGCACAAGCGGTGATGGGTGAGTGGGACTCGGTGTGAGTTCGGACACGGGGCAGTGAGCACAGGGGGTGATGGGTGAGTGGGACTCGGTGCGAGTTAGGACACGAGGCAGTGAGCACAGGGGGTGATGGGTGAGTGGGACTCGGTGTGAGTTAGGACACAGGGCAGTGAGCACAGGGGTTGATGGGTGAGTGGGACTCGGTGTGAGTTAGGACAGGGGGCAGTGAGCACAGGGGGTGATGGGTGAGTGGGACTCGGTGTGAGTTAGGACACAGGGCAGTGAGCACAGGGGGTGATGGGTGATTGGGACTTGGTGCGAGTTAGGACACGGGGCAGTGAGCACAGGGGGTGATGGGTGAGTGGGATCCAGTGTGAGTTAGGACACAGGGCAGTGAGCACAGTGGGTGATGGGTGAGTGGGACTTGGTGCAAGTTAGGACACGGGGCAGTGAGCACAGGGGGTGATGGGTGAACGGGACTCGGTGCGAGTTAGGACACGGTGCAGTGAGCACAGGGGGTGATGGGTGAGCGGGACTCGGTGCGAGTTAGGACACGGGGCAGTGAGCACAGAGGGTGATGGGTGAGCGGGACTCGGTGCGAGTTAGGACACGGGGCAGTGAGCACAGGGGGTGATGGGTGAGTGGGACTTGGTGTGAGTTAGGACACGGGGCAGTGAGCACAGGGGGTGATGGGTGAGCGGGACTCGGTGCGGGTTAGGAAGCCGAGTTTTGGATCACCTCTAGTTTACGTAGGGTAGAACGTGGGATGCCAGCCAGGAGTGCGTGGCAATAGTCAAGTCTGGACGTAACAAAGGCATGGGTGAGGGCTTCAGCAGCGGATGAGCTGAGGCAGGGGCGGAGACGGGTGATGCTACAGAGGTGGAAATAGTCGGTCTTATTTTTGCCACGGATATGTGGCTGGAAACTCATTTCAGGGACGAATATGACGCCCAGATCGCGAACAGTGTGGTTCAGCCTCAAACGGATGCGAGGGAGTGCGATGCAGTCAATTAATTCACCATTTATTAACTTGACGAAAAAGACAAGCACTTACAAAGTTCCATTCTGGTTCCGAACAATGCCAGTGGGCACAATGCAAGTGTCCTTCAGAGTCACCAACATACATCAATGAGGCGATCGACACACTGACCGCAGTGATGATATTCAATGCCAGACACGTTCGGAGCTGCAGCACACACGGGAATAAAGGACCTTACATCGGGAATTGCACAAACCCCTGCAAATACTGACACACTCTCCCCGGGATCCCCGTGTAAATACTGACAGACTCCCCGGGGACCCCCTGTAAATACTGACACACAGTCCCCGGGGACCCCCTGTAAATACTGACACACAGTCCCCGGGGACCCCCTGTAAATACTGACACATACTCCCCGGGGACCCCCTGTAAATACTGACACACACTCCCCGGGGACCCCCTGTAAATACTGACACACACTCCCCGGGGACCCCCTGTAAATACTGACACACTCCCCGGGGACCCCCTGTAAATACTGACACACTCTCCCCGGGATCCCCGTGTAAATACTGACACACTCCCCGGGGACCCCCTGTAAATACTGACACACACTCCCCGGGGACCCCCTGTAAATACTGACACACTCCCCGGGGACCCCCAGTAAATACTGACACACTCTCCCCGGGGACCCCCTGTAAATACTGACACACAGTCCCCGGGGACCCCCTGTAAATACTGACACACTCTCCCCGGGATCCCCGTGTAAATACTGACACACTCCCCGGGGACCCCCTGTAAATACTGACACACACTCCCCGGGGACCCCCTGTAAATACTGACACACTCTCCCCGGGATCCCCGTGTAAATACTGACACACTCCCCGGGGACCCCCTGTAAATACTGACACACAGTCCCCGGGGACCCCCTGTAAATACTGACACACTCTCCCCGGGATCCCCGTGTAAATACTGACACACTCCCCGGGGACCCCCTGTAAATACTGACACACACTCCCCGGGGACCCCCTGTAAATACTGACACACACTCCCCGGGGACCCCCTGTAAATACTGACACACACTCCCCGGGGACCCCCTGTAAATACTGACACACTCCCCGGGGACCCCCTGTAAATACTGACACACTCCCCGGGGACCCCCTGTAAATACTGGCACACACTGCACATGGACCCCCCGCCCCTCGAGCACCACCTACACACCCCCCCCCAAGCCCTCCTCCCCACCCCAAAAAGGCCCCTCCCCGCCCTTAGCCACCCTCTCCCTCTCCCCTACCCCGAGTCCCCCTCCCCCACCCCGAGCCCCTTACCATTTTAACCGTGGGCTGCACCTCCGCGACGATGGACAGCACTCCTGAGATGATGCACTGTGGGTAACAGAGAGAGGTGAGGAAACCTGCGCACATCCGGGGGCTGACTGGCCTCCTCCTGTTCCTGTGTAACAGGCTCGAGGGGCTGAATGGGCCTCCTCCTGTTCCTCTGTAACAGGCTCGAGGGGCTGAATGGGCCTCCTGCTGTTCCTGTGTAACAGGCTCGAGGGGCTGAATGGGCCTCCTGCTGTTCCTGTGTAACAGGCTCGAGGGGCTGAATGGGCCTCCTCCTGTTCCTGTGTAACAGGCTCGAGGGGCTGAATGGTCTCCTCCTGTTCCTGTGTAACAGGCTCGAGGGGCTGAATGGGCCTCCTCCTGTTCCTGTGCAACAGACTCGAGGGGCTGAATGGGCCTCCTCCTGTTCCTGTGTAACAGGCTCGAGGGGCTGAATGGTCTCCTCCTGTTCCTGTGTAACAGGCTCGAGGGGCTGAATGGGCCTCCTCCTGTTCCTGTGCAACAGACTCGAGGGGCTGAATGGTCTCCTCCTGTTCCTGTGTAACAGGCTCGAGGGGTTGAATGGGCCTCCTCCTGTTCCTGTGTAACAGGCTCGAGGGGCTGAATGGTCTCCTCCTGTTCCTGTGTAACAGGCTCGAGGGGCTGAATGGGCCTCCTCCTGTTCCTGTGCAACAGACTCGAGGGGCTGAATGGGCCTCCTCCTGTTCCTGTGTAACAGGCTCGAGGGGTTGAATGGGCCTCCTCCTGTTCCTGTGTAACAGGCTCGAGGGGTTGAATGGGCCTCCTCCTGTTCCTGTGCAACAGACTCGAGGGGCTGAATGGGTCTCCTCCTGTTCCTGTGTAACAGACTCGAGGGGCTGAATGGGTCTCCTCCTGTTCCTATGTAACAGGCTCGAGGGGCTGAATGGGCCTCCTCCTGTTCCTGTGTAACAGGCTCGAGGGGTTGAATGGGCCTCCTCCTGTTCCTGTGCAACAGACTCTAGGGGCTGAATGGGTCTCCTCCTGTTCCTGTGTAACAGACTCGAGGGGCTGAATGGGTCTCCTCCTGTTCCTATGTAACAGGCTCGAGGGGCTGAATGGGCCTCCTCCTGTTCCTGTGCAACAGACTCGAGGGGCTGAATGGGTCTCCTCCTGTTCCTGTGTAACAGACTCGAGGGGCTGAATGGGTCTCCTCCTGTTCCTGTGTAACAGGCTCGAGGGGCTGAATGGGTCTCCTCCTGTTCCTGTGTAACAGGCTCGAGGGGCTGAATGGGCCTCCTCCTGTTCCTGTGCAACAGATTCGAGGGGCTGAATGGGCCTCCTCCTGTTCCTGTGTAACAGGCTCGAGGGGTTGAATAGGCCTCCTCCTGTTCCTTTGTTTGGATCTCCCCCAATTAACCCCTGGAAGCTCCGCCCCCCCCCCGCCTCCCCCCACCCCACACCCCCGCGGTGAGTTGCAGAATTCAGCCAATCACAGAAGCAGAAGGCGCGCAGACTCCCCGACACCTGACGGTCAGCCGCCCCCGGTGCTTAAGCCATGCCAAATTGTCGGGACTCACCAAAGCACCGGACCACCAGCCGGCTCCGCTCCTGCCCGAGATGGTGGCCTTGGTCAGGTACATGGGCACATTGCAAGCCAGGAAACTCAACCCCAGGACCAGCAGGACGATCTGGCGAGAGACAGCCAGGACACGGCGGTTAGAGTACAGAGGGACCATAATGTGGGAAGGTGTAAGGTTACCCGCTTCGGTATGTGAAATAAAACGGCAAGTTATTATTTGAATGTGGAGAGATTACAAAATGCTGCAGTACAGAGGGACCTGGGGGTCCTGGTGCATGAAACACAAAAAGTTAGTATGCAGGTACAGCAAGTGATCAGGAAGGCAAATGGAATGGTGGCCTTTATTGCAAGGGGGATAGAGTATAAAAGCAGAGAAGTTCTGCTACAACTGTACAGGGTATTGGTGAGGTCACACCTGGAGTACTGCGTACAGTTTTGGTCTCCATATTTAAGGAGGGATATACTTGCATTGGAGGCTGTTCAGAGAAGGTTCACTCGGTTGATTCGGGGATGACGGGGTTGACTTATGAAGAAAGGTTGAGCAGGTTGGGCCTCTACTCATTGGAGTTTAGAAGAATGAGAGGTGATCTTATTGAAATGTATAAGATACTGAGGGGGCTGGACAGGGTGGATGCAGAGAGGATGTTTCCCCTCGTGGGGGAATCTAGAACTCGGGGGCATAGTCTCAGAATAAGGGGCCGCCCATTTAAAACTGAGATGAGGAGGAATTTCTTCTCTCAGAGGGTTGTAAATCTGTGGAATTCTTTGCCCCAGAGAGCTGTGGAGGCTGGGTCATTGAATATATTTAAGGTGGAGATAGACAGATTTTTGAGCGATAAGGGAGTGAAGGGTTATGGGGAGCGGGCGGGGAAGTGGAGCTGAGTCCGTGATCAGATCTGCCATGATCTTATTGAATGGCGGACCGGGCTCCGACCAAAGTGGACAGCTTCTACAAGCAAAGAATGTGAGGATGCTCACAGGTTTGTAGAGCTGGTGACTCCTGCAATTTCTGCGGCCTGGAGGAGTCCGTGTTCCACGTGTACGTTCAATGTGTGAACTGGTAGCCCCTCTTCCATTATGTGAAGGGGCTGTTCCTCAAATTCTGGCTGCACTTCAGTCCCACACTCCTGATCTTTGGGCACCCTGTGCGGAGGGGAGCGGGTAGGTCCAAGGGCCTCCTCGTAGGACTGCTCCTGGGCACGGCCAAGGGTGGGCCATCAGCCGGTCCGGGCAGCGGGCGGTCGAGGAGGTCGTTCTGCCCGACTGCCTGCCTCTCTTCCGCGCTTACATCCGAGCCAGGGTGTCCCTGGAGATGGAGCAGACGGTGTCCACCGGTACACTCGCGGCCTTCCGCCAGAGCTGGGCGCCTGAGGGACTGGAGTGCATCGTCACCCCCGGCAACCAGATTTTAATTTGA
The DNA here is from genome assembly GCF_044704955.1 of Pristiophorus japonicus. NCBI lineage: Eukaryota > Metazoa > Chordata > Chondrichthyes > Pristiophoridae > Pristiophorus > Pristiophorus japonicus. The sequence goes on from NC_091985.1 coordinate 191,920,018, forward strand.
CCGCTTAAGTTTCACAAAGTTTTATTTGTTAACTTGTCGGTTGTAAGTGCCCCTTTTATGAGAGGGCGCTGGGCTTTACCGTTTGATTAAAAATAGTTGTAGAGCTGTTGAGTTGGGATGGGTTAGTCAATCACGTGATGTTCACAAGATTCAATAAAACCCCGGCCAGTTGGGTTCGGGGGATCCACGATGGGGCAGGTGGTTGTGAGCCCGGTGGATGAACTGATAATGTGTCGTGTGATTGTTAAACCTTTGGCTAATAAACCAACTCATTCTTAGAAACATAGAAACATAGAAAATAGGTGCAGGAGTAGGCCATTCGGCCCTTCGAGCCTGCACCACCATTCAATAAGATCAGAGCTGATCATGCAACTCCAGTACCCCATTCCTGCTTTCTCTCCATACCCCTTGATCCCTTTAGCCGTAAGGGCCACATCTAACTCCCTTTTGAATATATCCAATGAACTGACCTCAACAACTTACTGCAGTAGAGAATTCCACAGGTTCACCACTCTCTGAGTGAAGAAGTTTCTCCTCATCTCGGTCCTAAATGGCTTACCCCTTATCCTTAGACTGTGACCCCTGGTTCTGGACTTCCCCAACATCGGGAACATTTTTCCTGAATCTAACTTGTCTAAACCCGTCAGAATTTAATCTTTTTCCATGAGGTCCCCTCTCATCCTTCTAAATTCCAGTGAATATAAGCCCAGTCGATCCAGTCTCTCCTCATATGTCAGTTCTGCCATCCCGGGAATCAGTCTGGTGAACCTTTGCTGCACTCCCTCAATAGCAAGAACGTCCTTCCTCAGATTCGGAGACCAAAACTGGACACATTATTCCAGGTATGGCCTCACCAAGGCCCTGTGCAACTGCAGGAAGACCTCCCTGCTCCTATACTCAAATCCTCTCGCTATGAAGGCCAACATACCATCTTCACCGCCTGCTGTACCTACATGCCCACTTTTAATGACTGATGTACCATGACACCCAGAGCATCATGTTGCGATGATTCCTTAAACAAAGACCCATGAAGTAAATGCATTACTCGAGGCTAGAAGTTTGCAATGCTCTTCCGTAAACGGCAGTCGATGCTCGGTCAATTGTTGGTTTTCAGAGCCGAGATCGATCGGTGTTTGTGAACCAAAACGTAGGAAGGGATCTGGGGCCAAGGTGAGCAGGTGGCGTGAGGTCACAGGTCAGCCACGGCCTCGTCGAATGGCGCAAGGGGCTCGGGGGGCTGAATGGCCTCCTCCTAGATTTATAGAATCATAGAAATTTACAGCACGGAAGGAGGCCATTTCGGCCCATCGTGTCCGTGCTGGCCGACCAAGAGCTACCCAGCCTAATCCCACTTTCCAGCTCTGGGTCCGTAGCCCTGTAGGTTACAGCACTTCAAGTGCACATCCAAGTACTGTTTAAATGTGGTGAGGGTTTCTGCCTCTACCACCCTTTCAGGCAGTGAGTTCCAGACCCCAGACCCCCACCACCCTCTGGGTGAAGACATTTCCCCTCAAATCCCCTCTAAACCGCCCCCCCAATTACTTTAAATCTATGCCCCCTGGTTGTTGACCCCTCCGCCGAGGGAAACAGGCCCTTCCTATCCACTCGATCCAGGCCCCTCATCATTTTATACACCTCAATCAGGTCTCCCCTCAGCCTCCTCTGTTCCAAAGAAAACAACCCCAGCCTATCCAATCTGTCCTCATCGCCAAAATTCTCCAGTCCAGGCAACATCCTCGTAAATCTCCTCTGTACCCTCTCCAGTGCAATCACATCCTTCCTGTAATGTGGTGACCAGAACTGCACGCAGTACTCCAGCTGTGGCCTAACCAGTGTTTTGTACAGTTGAAGCATAATCTCCCTGCTCTTGTATTCTATGCCTCGGCTAATAAAGGCAAGTATTCCGTATGCCTTCTTAACCACCTTATCGACCGGGCCTGCTACCTTCAGGGATCTGTGGACCTGCACTCCCAGGTCCCTCTGTACTCTACACTTCTCAGTGTCCTACCATTTAATGTGTAGTCCCTTGCCTTGCCTTGTTAGCCCTTCCCAAATGCATTACTTCACACTTGTCTGGATTAAATTCCATTTGCTACTGTTCTGCCCAGCCGACCAGTTGATTGATATCTGCCTGCAGTCCACAGCTTTCTTCTTCATTATCAACCACACGGCCAATTTTAGTATCATCTCCAAACTTCTTAATTATACCCCCTATATTTAAGTCCAAGTCATTGATATATCCCACAAAAAGCAAGGGACCCAGCAGTGATCCCTGTGGAACCCCACTGGATACAGCCTTCCCGTCACAAGAAATACCCATCAACCGTTTGCTTCCTGCCTCTGAGCCAACTTTGGATCCTGTTCCTGTTCCGGTGAAGGGCTTTTCTCAACCGATGGGGGTTCATAGGTCAGCCGCCGACCTATCACCCTTGGGACCTGGGGGTCAAGTTGTCATTCGTGACCCCGGGCACTGAATGCAGGGGGCCCGAGCCCTGGACCAGACACCTGATGACCCCCCGCCCCTCCGTCCCACACAAACACTTCTCCTAGGATAGACTCACCCCCAGTATCTTCGGCTCCCCTTCCACAAACTTCTGCACCAGCAGCGACCTCTTGCCGGACCCGGCAGCTTTTGACTGTCCGTCATCCCAAGGCTCGGGAGCCGGGATTGGCTGGGCTGCCTCTGGGGGAATGTTCCCCTGCTCCATGGATATGAGTGCGTCTCCTTCGGGATCGGACGGTGTGGTCTGCAGACAGGGGAGGGGCAAGATTCAAATCAACACAGCCTGAGACCACAGGCCGTTCACAACAACTTCACCTAACCCTAACCCTAACCCTAACCCTAACCCTAACCCTAAATCCGAACCCTAACCCTAACCCTAACCCCAACCCTAACTCCAACCCCAACCCTATCTCTAATCCTAACCCTAACCCTAACTCCAACCCCAACCCTATCTCTAATCCTAACCCTAACCCTAACTCCAACCCCAACCCTATCTCTAATCCTAACCCTAACCCTAACTCCAACCCCAACCCTATCTCTAATCCTAACCCTAACCCTAACTCCAACCCTAACCCTAACCCTAACTCTAATCCTAACCCTAACCCTAACTCTAATCCTAACCCTAACGCTAACCCTAACTCTAATCCTAAATTCAACCCTAACCCCAACCCTATCTCTAATCCTAACCCTAACCCAAACTCCAACCCTAACCCTAACCCTAACCCTAACCCTAACCCTAACCCTAACCCTATCTCTAATCCTAACCCTAACCCTATCTCTAATCCTAACCCTAACCCTAACCCTAACCCTAACCCTAACCCTAACCCTAACCCTATCTCTAATCCTAACCCTAACCCTATCTCTAATCCTAACCCTAACCCTAACCCTAACCCTAACCCTAACCCTAACCCTAACCCTAACCCTAACCCTATCTCTAATCCTAACCCTAACCCTATCTCTAATCCTAACCCTAACCCTAACTCCAACCCTAACCCTAACCCTAACTCTAATCCTAAATCCAACCCTAACCCCAACCCTATCTCTAATCCTAACCCTAACCCTAACCCTAACACTAACCCTAACCCTAACCCTAACCCTAACCCTAACCCTAACCCTATCTCTAATCCTAACCCTAACCCTAACTCCAACCCTAACCCTAACCCTAACTCTAATCCTAACCCTAACCCTAACTCCAACCCGAACCCTAACCCTAACTCCAACCCTAACCCGAACCGTAACTCTAATCCTAACCCTAACTCTAACTCCAACCCTAACCCTAACCCTAACTCTAATCCTAACCCTAACGATAAGTCTAACCATAACCCTAACCCTAACACTAACACTAACTCGAATCCTAACCTTAATCCTAATCCTAACCCTAACTCTAACCCTAACCCTAACTCTAACCCTAGCTCTAACTCGAACCCTAACTCTAACATTAACCCGAACACTAACTCTAACGATAACCCTAACCCTAACTCTAACCATAACTCTAACCCTAACCCTAACTCTAACTCTAACCCTAACCCTAACCCTAACCCTAGCTCTAACTCGAACCCTAACTCTAACATTAACCCGAACACTAACTCTAACGATAACCCTAACCCTAACTCTAACCATAACTCTAACCCTAACTCCAACCCTAACTCTAACTCTAACTCTAACTCTAACCCTAACCCTAACTCCAACCCTAACCCTAACCCTAACTCTAACTCTAACTCCAACCCTAACCCTAACCCTAACTCTAACTCTAACTCTAACCCTAACCATAACTCTAACTCTAACTCTAACCCTAACTCCAACCCTAACTCTAACTCTAACTCTAACCCTAACCATAACTCTAACTCTAACTCTAACCCTAACTCCAACCCTAACCCTAACCCTAACTCTAACTCTAACTCCAACCCTAACCCTAACCCTAACTCTAACCCTAACTCCAACCCGAACCCTAACTCTAACCCTAACCCTAACCGTAACTCTAACTTTAACCCTAACTCTAACCCTAACACGAACTCGAACCCGAACCCTAATTCTAACTCTAACTCTAACTCCAACCCTAACTCTAACACTAACCCTAACCCTAACCCTAACTCCAACCCTAACCCTAACCCTAACCCTAACTCTAACCCTAACCCTAACCCTAACCCTAACCCTAACTCTAACCCTAACCCTAACCCTAAACCTAACCCTAACCCCAACTCCAAACCTAAACCTAACTCCAACTCTAGCCCTAACCCGAACCCGAACCCTAATTCTAATTCTAACTCTAACCATAACTCTAACCCTAACTCCAAACCTAACCCTAATACTAACCCTAACCCTAACCCTAACCCTAACCCTAACCCTAACTCTAACTCTAACCCTAACCCTAACTCTAACCCTAACTCCAAACCTAACCCTAATACTAACCCTAACCCTAACCCTAACTCTAACTCGAACCCTAACCCTAACTCTAATCCTAACCCTAACCCTAACCCTAACTCTAACTCTAACTCTAACCGTAACTCTAATCCTAACCTTAATGCTAACCCTAACTCTAACCCTAAACCTAATCCTAACCCTAATCCTAACCCAAACCCTAACTCCAACCCTAACTCTAATCCTAACCCTAACTCCAACCCTAACCCTAACCCTAACTCTAATCCTAACTCTAACGCTAACCCTAACCCTAACCCTAACCTTAACTCTAACTCTAACTCCAACCCTAACCCTAACCTTAACTCTAACCCTAACTCTAACCCTAACCCTAACCTTAACTCTAACCCTAATTCCAACCCTAACCCTAACCCTAAACCTAACTCTAACCCGAACCCGAACCCGCATTCTGACTCTGACCCTGACCCTGACTCTAACCCTAACTCCAAACCTAACCCTAACCCTAACTCTAACTCTAACCCTAACCCTAACTCTAACTCTAACCCTAACCCTAACCCTAACCCTAACTCTAACTCTAACCCTAACCCTAACTCTAACTCTAACTCTAACCCTAACTCTAACCCTAATTCTAACTCTAACCCTAACTCTAACTCTAACCCTAACTCTAATCCTAAATCTAACCCTAACTCGAACCCTAACCCTAACCCTAACCCTAACCCGAACCCTAACTCTAACTCTAATCCTAACCCTAACTCTAACCCTAACCCTAACTCCAAACCTAACCCTAACTCTAACCCTAACCCTAACTCTAACTCTAATCCTAACTCTAAACCTAACCCTGAACCCTAACTCTAACTCTAACCCTAACCCGAACTCTAACTCTAACTCTAACCCTAACCCTGAACCCTAACTCTAACTCTAACCCTAACCCTGACTCTAACTCCAACCCTAACCCTGAACCCTAACTCTAACTCTAACCCTAACTCTGACTCTAACTCTAACTCTAACCCTAACCCTAACTCTAACTCTAACCCTAACCCTAACTCTGACCCTAACCCTAACCCTAATCCTAACTCTAACTCTAACTCTGACTCTAATCTTAACTCTAACCCTAACTCTAACCCTAACTCCAAACCTAACCCTAACTCCAACTCTAGCCCTAACCCGAACCCTAAACCTAATTCTAATTCTAACTCTAACCCTAACTCTAACCCTAACTCCAAACCTAACCCTAATACGAACCCTAACCCTAACTCTAACCCTAACTCCAAATCTAACCCTAATACTAACCCTAACCCTAACCCTAACACTAACTCTAACCCTAACCCTAACTCTAACCCTAACTCCAAATCTAACCCTAATACTAACCCTAACCCTAACCCTAACGCTAACCCTAACCCTAACCCTAATCCTAACCCTAACCCTAACCCTAACCCTAACTCTAACCGTAACTCCAATCCTAAAGCTAATCCTAACCCTAACCCTAACCCTAACCCTAACCCTAACCCTAACCCTAACTCCAACCCTAACCCTAACCCCAACCCTAACCCTAACCCTAACTCTAATCCTAACCCTAATGCTAACCCTAACCCTAACCCTAACCCTAACCCTAACCCTAACCCTAACTCTAACCCTAACCATAACTCTAACTCTAACTCTAACCCTAACTCCAACCCTAACTCTAACTCTAACTCTAACCCTAACTCCAACCCTAACCCTAACCCTAACCGTAACTCTAACTTTAACTCTAACTCTAACCCTAACACGAACTCTAACCCTAACCCTAACTCCAACCCTAACCCTAACCCTAACTCTAACCGTAACCCTAACCCTAACTCTAACCCTAACCCTAACCCTAACCCTAACCCTAACCCTAACTCTAACCCTAACCCTAACCCTAACCCTAACCCTAACCCTAACCCTAACCCCAACTCCAAACCTAAACCTAACTCCAACTCTAGCCCTAACCCGAACCCTAACCCTAATTCTAATTCTAACTCTAACCCTAACTCTAACTCGAACCCTAACCCTAACTCTAACCCTAAACCTAATCCTAACCCTAACTCCAACCCTAACCCAAACCCTAACTCTAATCCTGACCCTAACCCTAACTCCAACCCTAACACTAATCCTAACCCTAACTCCAACCCTAACCCAAACCCTAACTCTAATCCTAACCCTAACGCTAACCCGAACCCTAACCTTAACTCTAACCCTAACTCTAACCCTAACCCTAACCTTAACTCTAACCCTAATTCCAACCCTAACCCTAACCCTAAACCTAACTCTAACCCGAACCCGAACCCGCATTCTGACTCTGACCCTGACCCTGACTCTAACCCTAACTCCAAACCTAACCCTAACCCTAACCCTAACCCTAACTCTAACCCTAACCCGAACACTAACCCTAACACTAACCCTAACTCCAAACCTAAACCTAACTCCAACTCTAGCCCTAACCCGAACCCTAACCCTAAATTCTAATTCTAACCCTAACCCTAACCCTAACCCTAACCCCAACCCTAACCCTAACCCTAACCCTAACTCTAACTCTAACCCTAACCCTAACTCTAACCCTAACTCCAAACCTAACCCTAACCCTAACCCTAACCCTAACCCTAACTCTAACTCTAACCCTAACCCTAACTCTAACCCTAACTCCAAACCTAACCCTAATACTAACCCTAACCCTAACCCTAACCCTAACGCTAACCCTAACCCTAACCTTAACTCTAACCCTAACTCTAACCCTAACCCTAACCTTAACTCTAACCCTAATTCCAACCCTAACCCTAACCCTAAACCTAACTCTAACCCGAACCCGAACCCGCATTCTGACTCTGACCCTGACCCTGACTCTAACCCGAACTCCAAACCTAACCCTAACCCTAACCCTAACTCTAACTCTAACCCTAACCCTAACCCTAACTCTAACTCTAACTCTAACCCTAACTCTAACCCTAAATCTAACCCTAACCCGAACCCTAACTCTAACTCAAATACTAACCCTAACTCTAACCCTAACCCTAACTCCAAACCTAACCCTAACTCTAACCCTAACCCTAACTCTAACTCTAACTCTAACCCTAACCCTGAACCCTAACTCTAACTCTAACCCTAACCCTAACTCTAACTCTAACCCTAACCCTGACTCTAACTCTAATCCTAACCCTAACTCTAACCCTAACCCTAACTCCAAACCTAACCCTAACTCTAACCCTAACCCTAACTCTAACTCTAACTCTAACCCTAACCCTGAACCCTAACTCTAACTCTAACCCTAACCCTAACTCTAACTCCAACCCTAACCCTAACTCTTACTCTAATCCTAACTCTAACCCTAACCCTGAACCCTAACTCTAACTCTAACCCTAACCCGAACTCTAACTCTAACTCTAACTCTAACCCTAACCCTGAACCCTAACTCTAACTCTAACCCTAACCCTGACTCTAACTCTAACCCTAACCCTGACTCTAACTCTAACTCTAACCCTAACCCTAACTCTAACTCTAACCCTAACCCTAACTCTGACCCTAACCCTAACCCTAACCCAAACCCTAATTCTAATTCTAACTCTAACCCTAACTCTAACCCTAACTCCAAACCTAACCCTAACCCTAACCCTAACCCTAACTCTAACTCGAACCCTAACCCTAACTCGAATCCTAACCCGAACGCTAACCTTAACCCTAACCCTAACCCTAACCCTAATCCTAACCCTAAACCTAACCCTAACTCTAACCGTAACTCTAATCCTAAACCTAATCCTAACCCTAACCCTAACCCTAACACTAACCCTAACCCTAACACTAACTCGAATCCTAACCTTAATCCTAATCCTAACCCTAACTCTAACCCTAACCCTAACCCCAACCCTATCTCTAATCCTAACCCTAACCCTAACTCCAACCCTAACCCTAACCCTAACCCTAACTCTAATCCTAACCCTAACCCTAACTCCAACCCTAACCCTAACTCCAACCCCAACCCTAACCCTAACTCCAACCCTAACCCTAACTCCAACCCTAACCCTAACTCCAACCCTAACCCTAACCCTAACTCCAACCCTAACCCTAACCCTAACTCTAATCCTAACCCTAACCCTAACCCTAACCCTAACCCTAACCCTAACCCTAACCCTAATCCTAACCCTAACCCTAACTCCAACCCTAACCCTAACCCTAACCCTAACTCCAACCCTAACCCTAACTCCAACCCTAACCCTAACCCTAACTCCAACCCTAACCCTAACTCCAACCCTAACCCTAACTCCAACCCTAACCCAAACCCTAACTCCAACCCTAACCCTAACCCTAACTCTAATCCTAACCCTAACCCTAACTCTAATCCTAACCCTAACGCTAACCCTAACTCTAATCCTAAATCCAACCCTAACCCCAACCCTATCTCTAATCCTAACCCTAACCCTAACTCCAACCCTAACCCTAACCCTAACCCTAACCCTAACCCTAACCCTAACCCTAACCCTAACCCTATCTCTAATCCTAACCCTAACCCTATCTCTAATCCTAACCCTAACCCTAACCCTAACCCTAACCCTAACCCTAACCCTATCTCTAATCCTAACCCTAACCCTAACTCCAACCCTAACCCTAACCCTAACTCTAATCCTAAATCCAACCCTAACCCCAACCCTATCTCTAATCCTAACCCTAACCCTAACCCTAACACTAACCCTAACCCTAACCCTAACCCTAACCCTAACCCTATCTCTAATCCTAACCCTAACCCTAACTCCAACCCTAACCCTAACCCTAACTCTAATCCTAACCCTAACCCTAACTCCAACCCGAACCCTAACCCTAACTCCAACCCTAACCCGAACCCTAACTCTAATCCTAACCCTAACTCTAACTCCAACCCTAACCCTAACCCTAACTCTAATCCTAACCCTAACGATAAGTCTAACCATAACCCTAACCCTAACACTAACACTAACTCGAATCCTAACCTTAATCCTAATCCTAACCCTAACTCTAACCCTAACCCTAACCCTAGCTCTAACTCGAACCCTAACTCTAACATTAACCCGAACACTAACTCTAACGATAACCCTAACCCTAACTCTAACCATAACTCTAACCCTAACCCTAACTCTAACTCTAACCCTAACCCTAACCCTAACCCTAGCTCTAACTCGAACCCTAACTCTAACATTAACCCGAACACTAACTCTAACGATAACCCTAACCCTAACTCTAACCATAACTCTAACCCTAACTCCAACCCTAACTCTAACTCTAACTCTAACTCTAACCCTAACCCTAACTCCAACCCTAACCCGAACCCTAACTCTAACTCTAACTCCAACCCTAACCCCAACCCTAACTCTAACTCTAACTCTAACCCTAACCATAACTCTAACTCTAACTCTAACCCTAACTCCAACCCTAACTCTAACTCGAACTCTAACCCTAACCATAACTCTAACTCTAACTCTAACCCTAACTCCAACCCTAACCCTAACCCTAACTCTAACTCTAACTCCAACCCTAACCCTAACCCTAACTCTAACCCTAACTCCAACCCGAACCCTAACTCTAACCCTAACCCAAACCGTAACTCTAACTTTAACCCTAACTCTAACCCTAACACGAACTCTAACCCGAACCCTAATTCTAACTCTAACTCTAACTCCAACCCTAACTCTAACCCTAACCCTAACCCTAACCCTAACCCTAACCCTAACTCTAACCCTAACCCTAACCCTAAACCTAACCCTAACCCCAACTCCAAACCTAAACCTAACTCCAACTCTAGCCCTAACCCGAACCCGAACCCTAATTCTAATTCTAACTCTAACCATAACTCTAACCCTAACTCCAAACCTAACCCTAATACTAACCCTAACCCTAACCCTAACCCTAACCCTAACCCTAACTCTAACTCTAACCCTAACCCTAACTCTAACCCTAACTCCAAACCTAACCCTAATACTAACCCTAACCCTAACCCTAACTCTAACTCGAACCCTAACCCTAACTCTAATCCTAACCCTAACCCTAACCCTAACTCTAACTCTAACTCTAACCGTAACTCTAATCCTAACCTTAATGCTAACCCTAACTCTAACCCTAAACCTAATCCTAACCCTAATCCTAACCCTAACCCTAACTCCAACCCTAACTCTAATCCTAACCCTAACTCCAACCCTAACCCTAACCCTAACTCTAATCCTAACTCTAACGCTAACCCTAACCCTAACCTTAACTCTAACTCTAACTCCAACCCTAACCCTAACCTTAACTCTAACCCTAACTCTAACCCTAACCCTAACCTTAACTCTAACCCTAATTCCAACCCTAACCCTAACCCTAAACCTAACTCTAACCCGAACCCGAACCCGCATTCTGACTCTGACCCTGACCCTGACTCTAACCCTAACTCCAAACCTAACCCTAACCCTAACCCTAACTCTAACTCTAACCCTAACCCTAACTCTAACTCTAACCCTAACCCTAACCCTAACTCTAACTCTAACCCTAACCCTAACTCTAACTCTAACTCTAACCCTAACTCTAACCCTAATTCTAACTCTAACCCTAACTCTAACTCTAACCCTAACTCTAACCCTAAATCTAACCCTAACTCGAACCCTAACCCTAACCCTAACCCTAACCCTAACCCGAACCCTAACTCTAACTCTAATCCTAACCCTAACTCTAACCCTAACCCTAACTCCAAACCTAACCCTAACTCTAACCCTAACCCTAACTCTAACTCTAATCCTAACTCTAAACCTAACCCTGAACCCTAACTCTAACTCTAACCCTAACCCGAACTCTAACTCTAACTCTAACCCTAACCCTGAACCCTAACTCTAACTCTAACCCTAACCCTGACTCTAACTCCAACCCTAATCCTGAACCCTAACTCTAACTCTAACCCTAACCCTGACTCTAACTCTAACTCTAACCCTAACCCGAACTCTAACTCTAACCCTAACCCTAACTCTGACCCTAACCCTAACCCTAATCCTAACTCTAACTCTAACTCTGACTCTAATCTTAACTCTAACCCTAACTCTAACCCTAACTCCAAACCTAACCCTAACTCCAACTCTAGCCCTAACCCGAACCCTAAACCTAATTCTAATTCTAACTCTAACCCTAACTCTAACCCTAACTCCAAACCTAACCCTAATACGAACCCTAACCCTAACTCTAACCCTAACTCCAAATCTAACCCTAATACTAACCCTAACCCTAACCCTAACACTAACTCTAACCCTAACCCTAACTCTAACCCTAACTCCAAATCTAACCCTAATACTAACCCTAACCCTAACCCTAACTCTAACTCGAACCCTAACCCTAACTCTAACCCTAACTCCAAATCTAACCCTAATACTAACCCTAACCCTAACCCTAACGCTAACCCTAACCCTAACCCTAACCCTAATCCTAACCCTAACCCTAACCCTAACTCTAACCGTAACTCCAATCCTAAAGCTAATCCTAACCCTAACCCTAACCCTAACCCTAACCCTAACCCTAACCCTAACTCTAACCCTAACCCTAACCCTAACCCTAACCCTAACCCTAACTCTAACCCTAACCCTAACCCTAACCCTAACTCTAACCCTAACCCTAACCCTAACCCTAACTCTAACCCTAACCCTAACCCTAACCCTAACCCTAACCCTAACTCTAACCCTAACCCTAACCCTAACCCTAACTCTAACCCTAACCATAACTCTAACTCTAACCCTAACCCTAACCCTAACCCTAACTCTAACCCTAACCCTAACCCTAACCCTAACCCTAACCCTAACTCTAACCCTAACCCTAACCCTAACCCCAACCCTAACCCTAACCCTAACTCTAACCCTAACCCTAACCCTAACCCTAACCCTAACCCTAACTCTAACCCTAACCATAACTCTAACTCTAACTCTAACCCTAACTCCAACCCTAACTCTAACTCTAACTCTAACCCTAACTCCAACCCTAACCCTAACCCTAACCGTAACTCTAACTTTAACTCTAACTCTAACCCTAACACGAACTCTAACCCTAACCCTAACTCCAACCCTAACCCTAACCCTAACTCTAACCGTAACCCTAACCCTAACTCTAACCCTAACCCTAACCCTAACCCTAACCCTAACTCTAACCCTAACCCTAACCCTAACCCTAACCATAACCCTAACCCCAACTCCAAACCTAAACCTAACTCCAACTCTAGCCCTAACCCGAACCCTAACCCTAATTCTAATTCTAACTCTAACCCTAACTCTAACCCTAACCCTAACTCTAACTCTAACCCTAACCCTAACTCTAACCCTAACTCCAAACCTAACCCTAATACTAACCCTAACCCTAACTCTAACTCGTACCCTAACCCTAACTCTAACCCTAAACCTAATCCTAACCCTAACTCCAACCCTAACCCAAACCCGAACTCTAATCCTAACCCTAACCCTAACTCCAACCCTAACCCTAACCCTAACCCTAACCCTAACCCTAACCCTCACCCTAACTCCAACCCTAACCCAAACCCTAACTCTAATCCTAACCCTAACGCTAACCCGAACCCTAACCTTAACTCTAACCCTAACTCTAACCCTAACCCTAACCTTAACTCTAACCCTAATTCCAACCCTAACCCTAACCCTAAACCTAACTCTAACCCGAACCCGAACCCGCATTCTGACTCTGACCATGACCCTGACTCTAACCCTAACTCCAAACCTAACCCTAACCCTAACCCTAACTCTAACTCTAACCCTAACTCTAACCCTAAATCTAACCCTAACTCGAAACCTAACCCTAACTCTAACCCTAACCCTAACCCTAACTCTAACTCTAATCCTAACCCTAACTCTAACCCTAACCCTAACTCCAAACCTAACCCTAACTCTAACCCTAACCCTAACCCAAACCCTAACCCTAAATTCTAATTCTAACCCTAACCCTAACCCTAACCCTAACCCTAACCCTAACCCTAACTCTAACCCTAACCCGAACACTAACCCTAACACTAACCCTAACTCCAAACCTAAACCTAACTCCAACTCTAGCCCTAACCCGAACCCTAACCCTAAATTCTAATTCTAACCCTAACCCTAACCCTAACCCTAACCCCAACCCTAACCCTAACCCTAACCCTAACTCTAACTCTAACCCTAACCCTAACTCCAACCCTAACTCCAAACCTAACCCTAACCCTAACCCTAACCCTAACCCTAACTCGAACTCTAACCCTAACCCTAACTCTAACCCTAACTCCAAACCTAACCCTAATACTAACCCTAACCCTAACCCTAACCCTAACGCTAACCCTAACCCTAACCTTAACTCTAACCCTAACTCTAACCCTAACCCTAACCTTAACTCTAACCCTAATTCCAACCCTAACCCTAACCCTAAACCTAACTCTAACCCTAACTCTAACCCTAAATCTAACCCTAACCCGAACCCTAACTCTAACTCAAATCCTAACCCTAACTCTAACCCTAACCCTAACTCCAAACCTAACCCTAACTCTAACCCTAACCCTAACTCTAACTCTAACTCTAACCCTAACCCTGAACCCTAACTCTAACTCTAACCCTAACCCTAACTCTAACTCTAACCCTAACCCTGACTCTAACTCTAATCCTAACCCTAACTCTAACCCTAACCCTAACTCCAAACCTAACCCTAACTCTAACCCTAACCCTAACTCTAACTCTAACTCTAACCCTAACCCTGAACCCTAACTCTAACCCTAACCCTGAACTCTAACTCTAACTCTAACCCTAACCCGAACTCTAACTCTAACTCTAACTCTAACCCTAACCCTGAACCCTAACTCTAACTCTAACCCTAACCCTGACTCTAACTCTAACCCTAACCCTGACTCTAACTCTAACTCTAACCCTAACCCTAACTCTAACTCTAACCCTAACCCTAACTCTGACCCTAACCCTAACCCTAATCCTAACTCTAACTCTAACTCTGACTCTAATCTTAACTCTAACCCTAACTCTAACCCTAACTCCAAACCTAACCCTAACTCCAACTCTAGCCCTAACCTGAACCCTAACCCTAATTCTAATTCTAACTCTAACCCTAACTCTAACCCTAACTCCAAACCTAACCCTAACCCTAACCCTAACCCTAACTCTAACTCGAACCCTAACCCTAACTCGAATCCTAACCCGAACGCTAACCTTAACCCTAACCCTAACCCTAATCCTAACCCTAACCCTAACCCTAACTCTAACCGTAACTCTAATCCTAAACCTAATCCTAACCCTAACCCTAACCCTAACCCTAACCCTAACCCTAACACTAACTCGAATCCTAACCTTAATCCTAATCCTAACCCTAACTCTAACCCTAACCCTAACCCCAACCCTATCTCTAATCCTAACCCTAACCCTAACTCCAACCCTAACCCTAACCCTAACCCTAACTCTAATCCTAACCCTAACCCTAACTCCAACCCTAACCCTAACTCCAACCCTAACCCTAACCCTAACTCCAACCCTAACCCTAACTCCAACCCTAACCCTAACTCCAACCCTAACCCTAACCCTAACTCCAACCCTAACCCTAACCCTAACTCTAATCCTAACCCTAACCCTAACTCTAATCCTAACCCTAACGCTAACCCTAACTCTAATCCTAAATCCAACCCTAACCCCAACCCTATCTCTAATCCTAACCCTAACCCTAACTCTAACCCTAACCCTAACCCTAACCCTAACCCTAACCCTAACCCTATCTCTAATCCTAACCCTAACCCTATCTCTAATCCTAACCCTAACCCTAACCCTAACCCTAACCCTAACCCTAACCCTAACCCTATCTCTAATCCTAACCCTAACCCTATCTCTAATCCTAACCCTAACCCTAACCCTAACCCAAACCCTAACCCTAACCCTATCTCTAATCCTAACCCTAACCCTAACTCCAACCCTAACCCTAACCCTAACTCTAATCCTAAATCCAAACCTAACCCCAACCCTATCTCTAATCCTAACCCTAACCCTAACCCTAACCCTAACCCTAACCCTAACCCTATCTCTAATCCTAACCCTAACCCTAACTCCAACCCTAACCCTAACCCTAACTCTAATCCTAACCCTAACCCTAACTCCAACCCGAACCCTAACCCTAACTCCAACCCTAACCCGAACCCTAACTCTAATCCTAACCCTAACTCTAACTCCAACCCTAACCCTAACCCTAACTCTAATCCTAACCCTAACGATAAGTCTAACCATAACCCTAACCCTAACACTAACACTAACTCGAATCCTAACCTTAATCCTAATCCTAACCCTAACTCTAACCCTAACCCTAACCCTAACCCTAGCTCTAACTCGAACCCTAACTCTAACATTAACCCGAACACTAACTCTAACGATAACCCGAACCCTAACTCTAACCATAACTCTAACCCTAACCCTAACTCTAACTCTAACCCTAACCCTAACCCTAACCCTAGCTCTAACTCGAACCCTAACTCTAACATTAACCCGAACACTAACTCTAACGATAACCCTAACCCTAACTCTAACCATAACTCTAACCCTAACTCCAACCCTAACTCTAACTCTAACTCTAACCCTAACCCTAACTCCAACCCTAACCCTAACCCTAACTCTAACTCTAACTCCAACCCTAACCCTAACCCTAACTCTAACTCTAACTCTAACCCTAACCATAACTCTAACTCTAACTCTAACCCTAACTCCAACCCTAACTCTAACTCTAACTCTAACCCTAACCATAACTCTAACTCTAACTCTAACCCTAACTCCAACCCTAACCCTAACCCTAACTCTAACTCCAACCCTAACCCTAACGCTAACTCTAACCCTAACTCCAACCCGAACCCTAACTCTAACCCTAACCCTAACCGTAACTCTAACTTTAACCCTAACTCTAACCCTAACACGAACTCTAACCCGAACCCTAATTCTAACTCTAACTCTAACTCCAACCCTAACTCTAACACTAACCCTAACCCTAACTCCAACCCTAACCCTAACCCTAACCCTAACTCTAACCCTAACCCTAACCCTAACCCTAACCCTAACTCTAACCCTAACCCTAACCCTAAACCTAACCCTAACCCCAACTCCAAACCTAAACCTAACTCCAACTCTAGCCCTAACCCGAACCCTAACCCTAATTCTAATTCTAACTCTAACCATAACTCTAACCCTAACTCCAAACCTAACCCTAATACTAACCCTAACCCTAACCCTAACCCTAACTCTAACTCTAACCCTAACCCTAACTCTAACCCTAACTCCAAACCTAACCCTAATACTAACCCTAACCCTAACCCTAACTCTAACTCGAACCCTAACCCTAACTCTAATCCTAACCCTAACCCTAACCCTAACTCTAACTCTAACTCTAACCGTAACTCTAATCCTAACCTTAATGCTAACCCTAACTCTAACCCTAAACCTAATCCTAACCCTAATCCTAACCCTAACCCTAACTCCAACCCTAACTCTAATCCTAACCCTAACTCCAACCCTAACCCTAACCCTAACTCTAATCCTAACTCTAACGCTAACCCTAACCCTAACCCTAACCTTAACTCTAACTCTAACTCCAACCCTAACCCTAACCTTAACTCTAACCCTAACTCTAACCCTAACCCTAACCTTAACTCTAACCCTAATTCCAACCCTAACCCTAACCCTAAACCTAACTCTAACCCGAACCCGAACCCGCATTCTGACTCTGACCCTGACCCTGACTCTAACCCTAACTCCAAACCTAACCCTAACCCTAACCCTAACTCTAACTCTAACCCTAACCCTAACTCTAACTCTAACCCTAACCCTAACCCTAACTCTAACCCTAACCCTAACCCTAACTCTAACTCTAACTCTAACCCTAACTCTAACCCTAATTCTAACTCTAACCCTAACTCTAACTCTAACCCTAACTCTAACCCTAAATCTAACCCTAACTCGAACCCTAACCCTAACCCTAACCCTAACCCGAACCCTAACTCTAACTCTAATCCTAACCCTAACTCTAACCCTAACCCTAACTCCAAACCTAACCCTAACTCTAACCCTAACCCTAACTCTAACTCTAATCCTAACTCTAAACCTAACCCTGAACCCTAACTCTAACTCTAACCCTAACCCGAACTCTAACTCTAACTCTAACCCTAACCCTGAACCCTAACTCTAACTCTAACCCTAACCCTGACTCTAACTCCAACCCTAACCCTGAACCCTAACTCTAACTCTAACCCTAACCCTGACTCTAACTCTAACTCTAACCCTAACCCGAACTCTAACTCTAACCCTAACCCTAACTCTGACCCTAACCCTAACCCTAATCCTAACTCTAACTCTAACTCTGACTCTAATCTTAACTCTAACCCTAACTCTAACCCAAACTCCAAACCTAACCCTAACTCCAACTCTAGCCCTAACCCGAACCCTAAACCTAATTCTAATTCTAACTCTAACCCTAACTCTAACCCTAACTCCAAACCTAACCCTAATACGAACCCTAACCCTAACTCTAACCCTAACTCCAAATCTAACCCTAATACTAACCCTAACCCTAACCCTAACACTAACTCTAACCCTAACCCTAACTCTAACCCTAACTCCAAATCTAACCCTAATACTAACCCTAACCCTAACCCTAACTCTAACTCGAACCCTAACCCTAACCCTAACCCTAACCCTAACCCTAACCCTAACCCTAACCCTAACCCTAACTCCAATCCTAAAGCTAATCCTAACCCTAACCCTAACCCTAACCCTAACCCTAACCCTAACCCTAACTCCAACCCTAACCCTAACCCTAACCCCAACCCTAACCCTAACCCTAACTCTAATCCTAACCCTAACCCTAACCCTAACCCTAACCCTAACCCTAACTCTAACCCTAACCATAACTCTAACTCTAACTCTAACCCTAACTCCAACCCTAACTCTAACTCTAACTCTAACCCTAACTCCAACCCTAACCCTAACCCTAACCGTAACTCTAACTTTAACTCTAACTCTAACCCTAACACGAACTCTAACCCTAACCCTAACTCCAACCCTAACCCTAACCCTAACTCTAACCGTAACCCTAACCCTAACTCTAACCCTAACTCTAACCGTAACCCTAACCCTAACTCTAACCCTAACCCTAACCCTAACCCTAACCCTAACCCTAACTCTAACCCTAACCCTAACCCTAACCCTAACCCTAACCCTAACCCCAACTCCAAACCTAAACCTAACTCCAACTCTAGCCCTAACCCGAACCCTAACCCTAATTCTAATTCTAACTCTAACCCTAACTCTAACCCTAACCCTAACTCTAACTCTAACCCTAACCCTAACTCTAACCCTAACTCCAAACCTAACCCTAATACTAACCCTAACCCTAACTCTAACTCGAACCCTAACCCTAACTCTAACCCTAAACCTAATCCTAACCCTAACTCCAACCCTAACCCAAACCCTAACTCTAATCCTAACCCTAACCCTAACTCCAACCCTAACACTAATCCTAACCCTAACTCCAACCCTAACCCAAAACCTAACTCTAATCCTAACCCTAACGCTAACCCGAACCCTAACCTTAACTCTAACCCTAACTCTAACCCTAACCCTAACCCTAACCCTAACCCTAACTCTAACTCGAACCCTAACCCTAACTCTAATCCTAACCCTAACCCTAACCCTAACTCTAACTCTAACTCTAACCGTAACTCTAATCCTAACCTTAATGCTAACCCTAACTCTAACCCTAAACCTAATCCTAACCCTAATCCTAACCCTAACCCTAACTCCAACCCTAACTCTAATCCTAACCCTAACTCCAACCCTAACCCTAACCCTAACCTTAACTCTAACTCTAACTCCAACCCTAACCCTAACCTTAACTCTAACCCTAACTCTAACCCTAACCCTAACCTTAACTCTAACCCTAATTCCAACCCTAACCCTAACCCTAAACCTAACTCTAACCCGAACCCGAACCCGCATTCTGACTCTGACCCTGACCCTGACTCTAACCCTAACTCCAAACCTAACCCTAACCCTAACCCTAACTCTAACTCTAACCCTAACCCTAACTCTAACTCTAACCCTAACCCTAACCCTAACTCTAACTCTAACCCTAACCCTAACTCTAACTCTAACTCTAACCCTAACTCTAACCCTAATTCTAACTCTAACCCTAACTCTAACTCTAACCCTAACTCTAACCCTAAATCTAACCCTAACTCGAACCCTAACCCTAACCCTAACCCTAACCCTAACCCGAACCCTAACTCTAACTCTAATCCTAACCCTAACCCTAACCCTAACTCCAAACCTAACCCTAACTCTAACCCTAACCCTAACTCTAACTCTAATCCTAACTCTAAACCTAACCCTGAACCCTAACTCTAACTCTAACCCTAACCCGAACTCTAACTCTAACTCTAACCCTAACCCTGAACCCTAACTCTAACTCTAACCCTAACCCTGACTCTAACTCCAACCCTAACCCTGAACCCTAACTCTAACTCTAACCCTAACCCTGACTCTAACTCTAACTCTAACCCTAACCCTAACTCTAACTCTAACCCTAACCCTAACTCTGACCCTAACCCTAACCCTAATCCTAACTCTAACTCTAACTCTGACTCTAATCTTAACTCTAACCCTAACTCTAACCCTAACTCCAAACCTAACCCTAACTCCAACTCTAGCCCTAACCCGAACCCTAAACCTAATTCTAATTCTAACTCTAACCCTAACTCTAACCCTAACTCCAAACCTAACCCTAATACGAACCCTAACCCTAACTCTAACCCTAACTCCAAATCTAACCCTAATACTAACCCTAACCCTAACCCTAACACTAACTCTAACCCTAACCCTAACTCTAACCCTAACTCCAAATCTAACCCTAATACTAACCCTAACCCTAACCCTAACTCTAACTCGAACCCTAACCCTAACTCTAACCCTAACTCCAAATCTAACCCTAATACTAACCCTAACCCTAACCCTAACCCTAATCCTAACCCTAACCCTAACCCTAACTCTAACCGTAACTCCAATCCTAAAGCTAATCCTAACCCTAACCCTAACCCTAACCCTAACCCTAACTCCAACCCTAACCCTAACCCTAACCCCAACCCTAACCCTAACCCTAACTCTAATCCTAACCCTAACGCTAACCCTAACCCTAACCCTAACCCTAACTCTAACCCTAACCATAACTCTAACTCTAACTCTAACCCTAACTCCAACCCTAACTCTAACTCTAACTCTAACCCTAACTCCAACCCTAACCCTAACCCTAACCGTAACTCTAACTTTAACTCTAACTCTAACCCTAACACGAACTCTAACCCTAACCCTAACTCCAACCCTAACCCTAACCCTAACTCTAACCGTAACCCTAACCCTAACTCTAACCCTAACCCTAACCCTAACCCTAACCCTAACTCTAACCCTAACCCTAACCCTAACCCTAACCCTAACCCTAACCCTAACCCTAACCCCAACTCCAAACCTAAACCTAACTCCAACTCTAGCCCTAACCCGAACCCTAACCCTAATTCTAATTCTAACTCTAACCCTAACTCTAACCCTAACCCTAACTCTAACTCTAACCCTAACCCTAACTCTAACCCTAACTCCAAACCTAACCCTAATACTAACCCTAACCCTAACTCTAACTCGAACCCTAACCCTAACTCTAACCCTAAACCTAATCCTAACCCTAACTCCAACCCTAACCCAAACCCGAACTCTAATCCTAACCCTAACCCTAACTCCAACCCTAACACTAATCCTAACCCTAACTCCAACCCTAACCCAAACCCTAACTCTAATCCTAACCCTAACGCTAACCCGAACCCTAACCTTAACTCTAACCCTAACTCTAACCCTAACCCTAACCTTAACTCTAACCCTAATTCCAACCCTAACCCTAACCCTAAACCTAACTCTAACCCGAACCCGAACCCGCATTCTGACTCTGACCATGACCCTGACTCTAACCCTAACTCCAAACCTAACCCTAACCCTAACCCTAACTCTAACTCTAACCCTAACTCTAACCCTAAATCTAACCCTAACTCGAAACCTAACCCTAACTCTAACCCTAACCCTAACCCTAACTCTAACTCTAATCCTAACCCTAACTCTAACCCTAACCCTAACTCCAAACCTAACCCTAACTCTAACCCTAACCCTAACCCAAACCCTAACCCTAAATTCTAATTCTAACTCTAACCCTAACCCTAACCCTAACCCTAACCCTAACCCTAACCCTAACCCTAACTCTAACCCTAACCCGAACACTAACCCTAACACTAACCCTAACTCCAAACCTAAACCTAACTCCAACTCTAGCCCTAACCCGAACCCTAACCCTAAATTCTAATTCTAACCCTAACCCTAACCCTAACCCTAACCCCAACCCTAACCCTAACCCTAACCCTAACTCTAACTCTAACCCTAACCCTAACTCCAACCCTAACTCCAAACCTAACCCTAACCCTAACGCTAACACTAACCCTAACCTTAACTCTAACCCTAACTCTAACCCTAACCCTAACCTTAACTCTAACCCTAATTCCAACCCTAACCCTAACCCTAAACCTAACTCTAACCCGAACCCGAACCCGCATTCTGACTCTGACCCTGACCCTGACTCTAACCCTAACTCCAAACGTAACCCTAACCCTAACCCTAACTCTAACTCTAACCCTAACCCTAACCCTAACTCTAACTCTAACTCTAACCCTAACTCTAACCCTAAATCTAACCCTAACCCGAACCCTAACTCTAACTCAAATCCTAACCCTAACTCTAACCCTAACCCTAACTCCAAACCTAACCCTAACTCTAACCCTAACCCTAACTCTAACTCTAACTCTAACCCTAACCCTGAACCCTAACTCTAACTCTAACCCTAACCCTAACTCTAACTCTAACCCTAACCCTGACTCTAACTCTAATCCTAACCCTAACTCTAACCCTAACCCTAACTCCAAACCTAACCCTAACTCTAACCCTAACCCTAACTCTAACTCTAACTCTAACCCTAACCCTGAACCCTAACTCTAACTCTAACCCTAACCCTAACTCTAACTCCAACCCTAACCCTAACCCTAACCCGAACTCTAACTCTAACTCTAACTCTAACCCTAACCCTGAACCCTAACTCTAACTCTAACCCTAACCCTGACTCTAACTCTATCCCTAACCCTGACTCTAACTCTAACTCTAACCCTAACCCTAACTCTAACTCTAACCCTAACCCTAACTCTGACCCTAACCCTAACCCTAATCCTAACTCTAACTCTAACTCTGACTCTAATCTTAACTCTAACCCTAACTCTAACCCTAACTCCAAACCTAACCCTAACTCCAACTCTAGCCCTAACCTGAACCCTAACCCTAATTCTAATTCTAACTCTAACCCTAACTCTAACCCTAACTCCAAACCTAACCCTAACCCTAACCCTAACCCTAACTCTAACTCGAATCCTAACCCTAACTCGAATCCTAACCCGAACGCTAACCTTAACCCTAACCCTAACCCTAATCCTAACCCTAACCCTAACCCTAACTCTAACCGTAACTCTAATCCTAAACCTAATCCTAACCCTAACCCTAACCCTAACCCTAACCCTAACCCTAACACTAACTCGAATCCTAACCTTAATCCTAATCCTAACCCTAACTCTAACCCTAACCCTAACCCCAACCCTATCTCTAATCCTAACCCTAACCCTAACTCCAACCCTAACCCTAACCCTAACCCTAACTCTAATCCTAACCCTAACCCTAACTCCAACCCTAACCCTAACTCCAACCCTAACCCTAACCCTAACTCCAACCCTAACCCTAACTCCAACCCTAACCCTAACTCCAACCCTAACCCTAACCCTAACTCCAACCCTAACCCTAACCCTAACTCTAATCCTAACCCTAACCCTAACTCTAATCCTAACCCTAACGCTAACCCTAACTCTAATCCTAAATCCAACCCTAACCCCAACCCTATCTCTAATCCTAACCCTAACCCTAACTCCAACCCTAACCCTAACCCTAACCCTAACCCTAACCCTAACCCTAACCCTATCTCTAATCCTAACCCTAACCCTATCTCTAATCCTAACCCTAACCCTAACCCTAACCCTAACCCTAACCCTAACCCTATCTCTAATCCTAACCCTAACCCTATCTCTAATCCTAACCCTAACCCTAACCCTAACCCTAACCCTAACCCTATCTCTAATCCTAACCCTAACCCTAACTCCAACCCTAACCCTAACCCTAACTCTAATCCTAAATCCAACCCTAACCCCAACCCTATCTCTAATCCTAACCCTAACCCTAACCCTAACCCTAACCCTAACCCTAACCCTAACCCTATCTCTAATCCTAACCCTAACCCTAACTCCAACCCTAACCCTAACCCTAACTCTAATCCTAACCCTAACCCTAACTCCAACCCGAACCCTAACCCTAACTCCAACCCTAACCCGAACCCTAACTCTAATCCTAACCCTAACTCTAACTCCAACCCTAACCCTAACCCTAACTCTAATCCTAACCCTAACGATAAGTCTAACCATAACCCTAACCCTAACACTAACACTAACTCGAATCCTAACCTTAATCCTAATCCTAACCCTAACTCTAACCCTAACCCTAACCCTAACCCTAGCTCTAACTCGAACCCTAACTCTAACATTAACGCGAACACTAACTCTAACCATAACCCTAACCCTAACTCTAACCATAACTCTAACCCTAACCCTAACTCTAACTCTAACCCTAACCCTAACCCTAACCCTAGCTCTAACTCGAACCCTAACTCTAACATTAACCCGAACACTAACTCTAACGATAACCCTAACCCTAACTCTAACCATAACTCTAACCCTAACTCCAACCCTAACTCTAACTCTAACTCTAACTCTAACCCTAACCCTAACTCCAACCCTAACCCTAACCCTAACTCTAACTCTAACTCCAACCCTAACCCTAACCCTAACTCTAACTCTAACTCTAACCCTAACCATAACTCTAACTCTAACTCTAACCCTAACTCCAACCCTAACTCTAACTCTAACTCTAACCCTAACCATAACTCTAACTCTAACTCTAACCCTAACTCCAACCCTAACCCTAACCCTAACTCTAACTCTAACTCCAACCCTAACCCTAACGCTAACTCTAACCCTAACTCCAACCCGAACCCTAACTCTAACCCTAACCCTAACCGTAACTCTAACTTTAACCCTAACTCTAACCCTAACACGAACTCTAACCCGAACCCTAATTCTAACTCTAACTCTAACTCCAACCCTAACTCTAACACTAACCCTAACCCTAACTCCAACCCTAACCCTAACCCTAACCCTAACTCTAACCCTAACCCTAACCCTAACTCTAACCCTAACCCTAACTCTAACCCTAATCCTAACCCTAAACCTAACCCTAACCCCAACTCCAAACCTAAACCTAACTCCAACTCTAGCCCTAACCCGAACCCGAACCCTAATTCTAATTCTAACTCTAACCATAACTCTAACCCTAACTCCAAACCTAACCCTAATACTAACCCTAACCCTAACCCTAACTCTAACCCTAACCCTAACTCTAACTCTAACCCTAACCCTAACTCTAACCCTAACTCCAAACCTAACCCTAATACTAACCCTAACCCTAACCCTAACTCTAACTCGAACCCTAACCCTAACTCTAATCCTAACCCTAACCCTAACCCTAACTCTAACTCTAACTCTAACCGTAACTCTAATCCTAACCTTAATGCTAACCCTAACTCTAACCCTAAACCTAATCCTAACCCTAATCCTAACCCTAACCCTAACCCTAACCCTAACCTTAACTCTAACTCTAACTCCAACCCTAACCCTAACCTTAACTCTAACCCTAACTCTAACCCTAACCCTAACCTTAACTCTAACCCTAATTCCAACCCTAACCCTAACCCTAAACCTAACTCTAACCCGAACCCGAACCCGCATTCTGACTCTGACCCTGACCCTGACTCTAACCCTAACTCCAAACCTAACCCTAACCCTAACCCTAACTCTAACTCTAACTCTAACCCTAACCCTAACTCTAACTCTAACCCTAACCCTAACCCTAACTCTAACTCTAACCCTAACCCTAACTCTAACTCTAACTCTAACCCTAACTCTAACCCTAATTCTAACTCTAACCCTAACTCTAACTCTAACCCTAACTCTAACCCTAAATCTAACCCTAACTCGAACCCTAACCCTAACCCTAACCCTAACCCGAACCGTAACTCTAACTCTAATCCTAACCCTAACTCTAACCCTAACCCTAACTCCAAACCTAACCCTAACTCTAACCCTAACCCTAACTCTAACTCTAATCCTAACTCTAAACCTAACCCTGAACCCTAACTCTAACTCTAACCCTAACCCGAACTCTAACTCTAACTCTAACCCTAACCCTGAACCCTAACTCTAACTCTAACCCTAACCCTGACTCTAACTCCAACCCTAACCCTGAACCCTAACTCTAACTCTAACCCTAACCCTGACTCTAACTCTAACTCTAACCCTAACCCTAACTCTAACTCTAACCCTAACCCTAACTCTGACCCTAACCCTAACCCTAATCCTAACTCGAAATCTAACTCTGACTCTAATCTTAACTCTAACCCTAACTCTAACCCTAACTCCAAACCTAACCCTAACTCCAACTCTAGCCCTAACCCGAACCCTAAACCTAATTCTAATTCTAACTCTAACCCTAACTCTAACCCTAACTCCAAACCTAACCCTAATACGAACCCTAACCCTAACTCTAACCCTAACTCCAAATCTAACCCTAATACTAACCCTAACCCTAACCCTAACACTAACTCTAACCCTAACCCTAACTCTAACCCTAACTCCAAATCTAACCCTAATACTAACCCAAACCCTAACCCTAACTCTAACTCGAACCCTAACCCTAACTCTAACCCTAACTCCAAATCTAACCCTAATACTAACCCTAACCCTAACCCTAACGCTAACCCTAACCCTAACCCTAACCCTAATCCTAACCCTAACCCTAACCCTAACTCTAACCGTAACTCCAATCCTAAAGCTAATCCTAACCCTAACCCTAACCCTAACCCTAACCCTAACTCCAACCCTAACCCTAACCCTAACCCCAACCCTAACCCTAACCCTAACTCTAACCCTAACCATAACTCTAACTCTAACTCTAACCCTAACTCCAACCCTAATTCTAACTCTAACTCTAACCCGAACTCCAACCCTAACCCTAACCCTAACCGTAACTCTAACTTTAACTCTAACTCTAACCCAAACACGAACTCTAACCCTAACCCTAACCCTAACCCTAACCCTAACCCTAACCCTAACCCTAACCCTAACTCTAACCCTAACCCTAACCCCAACTCCAAACCTAAACCTAACTCCAACTCTAGCCCTAACCCGAACCCTAACCCTAATTCTAATTCTAACTCTAACCCTAACTCTAACCCTAACCCTAACTCTAACTCTAACCCTAACCCTAACTCTAACCCTAACTCCAAACCTAACCCTAATACTAACCCTAACCCTAACTCTAACTCGAACCCTAACCCTAACTCTAACCCTAAACCTAATCCTAACCCTAACTCCAACCCTAACCCAAACCCTAACTCTAATCCTAACCCTAACCCTAACTCCAACCCTAACACTAATCCTAACCCTAACTCCAACCCTAACCCAAAACCTAACTCTAATCCTAACCCTAACGCTAACCCGAACCCTAACCTTAACTCTAACCCTAACTCTAACCCTAACCCTAACCTTAACTCTAACCCTAATTCCAACCCTAACCCTAACCCTAAACCTAACTCTAACCCGAACCCGAACCCGCATTCTGACTCTGACCCTGACCCTGACTCTAACCCTAACTCCAAACCTAACCCTAACCCTAACCCTAACTCTAACTCTAATCCTAACCCTAACTCTAACCCTAACCCTAACTCCAAACCTAACCCTAACTCTAACCCTAACCCTAACCCAAACCCTAACCCTAAATTCTAATTCTAACTCTAACCCTAACCCTAACCCTAACCCTAACCCTAACCCTAACCCTAACCCTAACCCTAACTCTAACCCTAACCCGAACACTAACCCTAACCCTAACCCTAACTCCAAACCTAAACCTAACTCCAACTCTAGCCCTAACCCGAACCCTAACCCTAAATTCTAATTCTAACCCTAACCCTAACCCCAACCCTAACCCTAACCCTAACCCTAACTCTAACTCTAACCCTAACCCTAACTCTAACCCTAACTCCAAACCTAACCCTAACCCTAACCCCAACCCTAACCCTAACCCTAACCCTAACTCTAACTCTAACCCTAACACTAACTCTAACCCTAACTCCAAACCTAACCCTAACCCTAACCCTAACCCTAACCCTAACGCTAACCCTAACCCTAACCTTAACTCTAACCCTAACTCTAACCCTAACCCTAACCTTAACTCTAACCCTAATTCCAACCCTAACCCTAACCCTAAACCTAACTCTAACCCGAACCCGAACCCGCATTCTGACTCTGACCCTGACCCTGACTCTAACCCTAACTCCAAACCTAACCCTAACCCTAACCCTAACTCTAACTCTAACCCTAACCCTAACCCTAACTCTAACCCTAACCCTGACTCTAACTCTAATCCTAACCCTGACTCTAACTCTAATCCTAACCCTAACTCTAACCCTAACCCTAACTCCAAACCTAACCCTAACTCTAACCCTAACCCTAACTCTAACTCTAACTCTAACCCTAACCCTGAACCCTAACTCTAACTCTAACCCTAACCCTAACTCTAACTCCAACCCTAACCCGAACTCTAACTCTAATCCTAACTCTAACCCTAACCCTGAACCCTAACTCTAACTCTAACCCTAACCCAAACTCTAACTCTAACTCTAACTCTAACCCTAACCCTGAACCCTAACTCTAACTCTAACCCTAACCCTGACTCTAACTCTAACCCTAACCCTGACTCTAACTCTAACTCTAACCCTAACCCTAACTCTAACTCTAACCCTAACCCTAACTCTGACCCTAACCCTAACCCTAATCCTAACTCTAACTCTAACTCTGACTCTAATCTTAACTCTAACCCTAACTCTAACCCTAACTCCAAACCTAACTCTAACTCCAACTCTAGCCCTAACCTGAACCCTAACCCTAATTCTAATTCTAACTCTAACCCTAACTCTAACCCTAACTCCAAACCTAACCCTAACCCTAACCCTAACCCTAACTCTAACTCGAACCCTAACCCTAACTCGAATCCTAACCCGAACGCTAACCTTAACCCTAACCCTAACCCTAATCCTAACCCTAACCCTAACCCTAACTCTAACCGTAACTCTAATCCTAAACCTAATCCTAACCCTAACCCTAACCCTAACCCTAACCCTAACTCCAACCCTAACCCTAACCCTAACCCTAACTCTAATCCTAACCCTAACGCTAACCCTAACCCTAACTCTTACCCTAACCATAACTCTAACTCTAACTCTAACCCTAACTCCAACCCTAACTCTAACCGTAACTCTAATCCTAAACCTAATCCTAACCCTAACCCTAACTCTAACACTAACCCTAACCGTAACTCTAACTTTAACCCTAACTCTAACCCTAACACGAACTCTAACCCGAACCCTAATTCTAACCCTAACCCTAACT
This sequence comes from Pristiophorus japonicus, assembly GCF_044704955.1. NCBI lineage: Eukaryota > Metazoa > Chordata > Chondrichthyes > Pristiophoridae > Pristiophorus > Pristiophorus japonicus. Next base: position 191,949,621 of record NC_091985.1, read on the forward strand.
CTAACTCTAACCCTAACCCTAACCCTAACCCTAACTCTAACTCTAACCCTAACTCTAACCCTAACCCTAACCCTAACCCTAACCCCAACTCCAAACCTAAACCAAACTCCAACTCGAGCCCTAACCCGAACCCTAACCCTAATTCTAATTCTAACTCTAACCCTAACTCTAACCCTAACTTTAAACCTAACCCTAATACTAACCCTAACCCTAACCCTAACCCTAACTCGAACTCTAACCCTAACCCTAACCCTAATCATAACCCTAACTCTAACCCAAACCCTAACTCTAACCCTAACTCCAAACCTAACCCTAATACTAACCCTAACCCTAACCCTAACTCTAACTCGAACCCTAACCCTAACTCTAACCCTAACCCTAACCGTAACTCTAACTTTAACCCTAACCCTAACCCTAACCCTAACTCTAACTCGAACCCTAACCCTAACTCTAACTCTAACTCTAACCGTAACTCTAATCCTAACCTTAATGCTAACCCTAATTCTAACCCTAAACCTAATCCTAACCCAAATCCTAACCCTAACCCTAACTCCAACCCTAACTCTAATCCTAACCCTAACTCCAACCCTAACCCTAACTCTAACCCTAACCCTAACCGTAACTCTAGCCCTAACCCGAACCCTAACCCTAACCCTAACCCTAACCCTAACCCTAACCTTAACTCTAACCCTAACTCTAACCCTAACCCTAACCCTAACCCTAACTCTAACTCTAACCCTAACCCTAACTCTAACCCTAACTCCAAACCTAACCCTAACCCTAACCCTAACCCTAACCCTAACTCCAAACCTAAACCTAACTCCAACTCTAGCCCTAACACGAACCCTAACCCTAATTCTAATTCTAACTCTAACCCTAACTCTAACCCTAACTCCAAACCTAACCCTAATACTAACCCTAACCCTAACCCTAACTCTAACTCGAACCCTAACCCTAACCCTAACTCTAACTCTAACTCTAACCGTAACTCTAATCCTAACCTTAATGCTAACCCTAACTCTAACCCTAAACCTAATCCTAACCCTAATACTAACCCTAACTCTAATCCTAACCCTAACGCTAACCCTAACCCTAACCCTAACCCTAACCCTAACCCTAACTCTAACTCTAACTCTAACACTAACTCTAACCCTAACCCTAACTCCAAACCTAAACCTAACTCCAACTCTAGCCCTAACCCGAACCCTAACCCTAATTCTAATTCTAACTCTAACCCTAACTCTAACCCTAACTCCAAACCTAACCCTAATACTAACCCTAACCCTAACTCTAACTCTAACCCTAACCCTAACTCTAACCCTAACTCCAAACCTAACCCTAATACTAACCCTAACTCTAACCCTAACCCTAACCCTAACCCTAACCCTAACCCTAACTCTAACCCTAACTCCAAACCTAACCCTAATACTAACCCTAACCCTAACTCTAACTCTAACCCTAACCCTAACTCTAACCCTAACTCCAAACCTAACCCTAACGCTAACCCTAACCCTAACCCTAACCCTAACCCTAACCCTAACCCTAACTCTAACTCTAACCCTAACCCTAACTCTAACCCTAACTCCAAACCTAACCCTAATACTAACCCTAACTCTAACCCTAACCCTAACTCTAACCCTAACTCCAAATCTAACCGTAATACTAACCCTAACCCTAACCCTAACCCTAACCCTAACCCTAACCCTAACCGTAACTCTAATCCTAACCTTAATGCTAACCCTAACTCTAACCCTAAACCTAATCCTAACCCTAATACTAACCCTAACCCTAACCCTAATCCTAACCCTAACCCTAACCCTAACTCTAACCGTAACACTAATCCTAAACCTAATCCTAACCCTAATCCTAACCCTAACCCTAACTCTAACCCTAAACCTAATCCTAACCCTAATCCTAACCCTAACCCTAACTCCAACCCTAACTCTAATCCTAACCCGAACTCCAACCCTAACCCTAACTCTAATCCTAACCCTAACGCTAACCCTAAGCCTAACCTTAACTCTAACCCTAACTCTAACCCTAACCCTAACCTTAACTCTGACCCTAACCCTAAACCTTACTCTAACTCTAACCCTAACTCTAACTCTAACCCTAACTCTAACCCTAAATCTAACCCTAACTCTAACCCGAACCCGAACCCGCATTCTGACTCTGACCCTGACCCTGACTCTAACCCTAACTCCAAACCTAACCCTAACCCTAACCCTAACTCTAATTCTAACCCTAACCCTAAACTTAACTCTAACTCTAACTCGAACCCTAACTCTAACCCTAATTCTAACTCTAACCCTAAATCTAACCCTAAATCTAACCCGAACTCTAACTCTAACCCTAAATCTAACACTAACTCTAACCCTAACCCTAACCCTAACCCTAACCTGAACCCTAACTCTAACTCTAATCCTAACCATAACTCTAACCCTAACCCTAACCCTAACCCTAACCCTAACCCTAACTCCAAACCTAACCCTAACTCTAACCCTAACCCTAACTCGAATCCTAACCCTAACCCTAAACCTAACCCTAACTCTAACTCTAACCCTAACCCTAACCCTAACTCTAACCCTAACTCCAAACCGAACCCTAACTCTAACCTTAATACTAACCCTAACTCTAACCCTGAACCCTAACTCGAACTCTAACCCTAACCCTAACCCTAACCCTAACCCTAACCCTAACTCTAACTCTAACCCTAACCCTAACTCTAACTCTAACCCTAACCCTAACCCTAACTCTAACCCGAACCCTAACTCTAACCCTAACCCTAACCCTAACTCTAACTCTCACCCTAACCCTAACTCTGACCCTAACCCTAACCCTAATCCTAACTCTAACTCTAACTCTGACTCTAATCCTAACTCTAACCGTAACTCTAACCCTAACTCCAAACCTAACCCTAATACTAACCCTAACCCTAACTCTAACTCGAACCCTAACCCTAACTCCAACCCTAACCCTAACCCTAACTCCAAACCTAAACCTAACTCCAACTCTAGCCCTAACCCGAACCCTAACCCTAATTCTAATTCTAACTCTAACCCTAACCCTAACTCTAACCCTAACTCCAAACCTAACCCTAATACTAACCCTAACTCTAACCCTAACCCTAACTCTAACCCTAACTCCAAATCTAACCGTAATACTAACCCTAACCCTAACCCTAACCCTAACCCTAACCCTAACCCTAACCGTAACTCTAATCCTAACCTTAATGCTAACCCTAACTCTAACCCTAAACCTAATCCTAACCCTAATACTAACCCTAACCCTAACCCTAATCCTAACCCTAACCCTAACCCTAACTCTAACCGTAACACTAATCCTAAACCTAATCCTAACCCTAATCCTAACCCTAACCCTAACTCTAACCCTAAACCTAATCCTAACCCTAATCCTAACCCTAACCCTAACTCCAACCCTAACTCTAATCCTAACCCGAACTCCAACCCTAACCCTAACTCTAATCCTAACCCTAACGCTAACCCTAAGCCTAACCTTAACTCTAACCCTAACTCTAACCCTAACCCTAACCTTAACTCTGACCCTAACCCTAAACCTTACTCTAACTCTAACCCTAACTCTAACTCTAACCCTAACTCTAACCCTAAATCTAACCCTAACTCTAACCCGAACCCGAACCCGCATTCTGACTCTGACCCTGACCCTGACTCTAACCCTAACTCCAAACCTAACCCTAACCCTAACCCTAACTCTAATTCTAACCCTAACCCTAAACTTAACTCTAACTCTAACTCGAACCCTAACTCTAACCCTAATTCTAACTCTAACCCTAAATCTAACCCTAAATCTAACCCGAACTCTAACTCTAACCCTAAATCTAACACTAACTCTAACCCTAACCCTAACCCTAACCCTAACCTGAACCCTAACTCTAACTCTAATCCTAACCATAACTCTAACCCTAACCCTAACCCTAACCCTAACCCTAACCCTAACTCCAAACCTAACCCTAACTCTAACCCTAACCCTAACTCGAATCCTAACCCTAACCCTAAACCTAACCCTAACTCTAACTCTAACCCTAACCCTAACCCTAACTCTAACCCTAACTCCAAACCGAACCCTAACTCTAACCTTAATACTAACCCTAACTCTAACCCTGAACCCTAACTCGAACTCTAACCCTAACCCTAACCCTAACCCTAACCCTAACCCTAACTCTAACTCTAACCCTAACCCTAACTCTAACTCTAACCCTAACCCTAACCCTAACTCTAACCCGAACCCTAACTCTAACCCTAACCCTAACCCTAACTCTAACTCTCACCCTAACCCTAACTCTGACCCTAACCCTAACCCTAATCCTAACTCTAACTCTAACTCTGACTCTAATCCTAACTCTAACCGTAACTCTAACCCTAACTCCAAACCTAACCCTAATACTAACCCTAACCCTAACTCTAACTCGAACCCTAACCCTAACTCCAACCCTAACCCTAACCCTAACTCCAAACCTAAACCTAACTCCAACTCTAGCCCTAACCCGAACCCTAACCCTAATTCTAATTCTAACTCTAACCCTAACCCTAACTCTAACCCTAACCCTAATTCTAATTCTAATTCTAAACCAAACCCTAACCCTAACTCCAAACCTAACCCTAACTCCAACTCTAGCCCTAACCCGAACCCTAACCCTAATTCTAATTCTAACTCTAACCCTAACCGTAAATCTAACTCTAACCCTAACCCTAACCCTAACCCTAACTCTAACCCTAACTCCAAACCTAACCCTAACTCTAACTCGAACCCTAACCCTAATTCTAATTCTAACTCTAACCCTAACCCTAACTCTAACCCTAACTCTAACCTAACCCTAAACCTAACCCTAACCCTAACTCCAACCCTAACCCTAACCCTAACTCTAACCCGAAACCTAACTCTAACTCTAACTCTAACCGTAACTCTAATCCTTACCTTAAATCTAACCCTAACCCTAACCCTAACCCTAACCCTAATCCTAACCCTAACTCTAACTCTAAGCCTAACTCTGACCCTGAATCTGACCCTAACACTAACTCTAACCCTAACCCTAACTCTAACCCTAACTCCAAACATAACCCTAACTCCAACTCTAGCCCTAACCCGAACCCTAAAACTAACCCTAACCCTAAATCTAATTCTAACTCTAACCCTAACCCTAACTCTAACCCTAACCCTAACTCTAACCCTAACTCTAACCCTAACTCCAAACCTAACCCTAACTCTAACCCAAATACTAACCCTAACCCTAACCCTAACTCTAATCCTAACCCTAACCCTAACTCCAACCCGAACCCTAACCCTAACTCCAACCCTAACCCGAACCCTAACTCTAATCCTAACCCTAACTCTAACTCCAACCCTAACCCTAACCCTAACTCTAATCCTAACCCTAACGATAAGTCTAACCATAACCCTAACCCTAACACTAACACTAACTCGAATCCTAACCTTAATCCTAATCCTAACCCTAACTCTAAATCTAACCCTAACCCTAACCCTAACCCTAACCCGAACACTAACTCTAACGATAACCCTAACCCTAACTCTAACCATAACTCTAACCCTAACCCTAACCCTAACCCTAACTCTAACTTTAACCCTAACCATAACTCTAACTCTAACCCTAACTCCAACCCTAACCCTAACCCTAACTCCAACCCTAACCCTAACCCTAACTCTAACTCTAACTCCAACCCTAACCCTAACCCTAACTCTAACTCTAACTCTAACCCTAACCATAACTCTAACTCTAACTCTAACCCTAACTCCAACCCTAACTCTAACTCTAACTCTAACCCTAACTCCAACCCTAACCCTAACCCTAACTCTAACTCTAACTCTAACCCTAACCATAACTCTAACTCTAACTCTAACCCTAACTCCAACCCTAACCCTAACCCTAACTCTAACTCTAACTCCAACCCTAACCCTAACCCTAACTCTAACCCTAACTCCAACCCGAACCCTAACTCTAACCCTAACCCTAACCGTAACTCTAACTTTAACCCTAACTCTAACCCTAACACGAACTCGAACCCGAACCCTAATTCTAACTCTAACTCTAACTCCAACCCTAACTCTAACACTAACCCTAACCCTAACTCCAACCCTAACCCTAACCCTAACCCTAACTCTAACCCTAACCCTAACCCTAACCCTAACCCTAACTCTAACCCTAACCCTAACCCTAAACCTAACCCTAACCCCAACTCCAAACCTAAACCTAACTCCAACTCTAGCCCTAACCCGAACCCTAACCCTAATTCTAATTCTAACTCTAACCCTAACTCTAACCCTAACTCCAAACCTAACCCTAATACAAACCCTAACCCTAACCCTAACCCTAACCCTAACTCTAACTCTAACCCTAACCCTAACTCTAACCCTAACTCCAAACCTAACCCTAATACTAACCCTAACGCTAACCCTAACTCTAACTCGAACCCTAACCCTAACTCTAATCCTAACCCTAACCCTAACCCTAACTCTAACTCTAACTCTAACCGTAACTCTAATCCTAACCTTAATGCTAACCCGAACTCTAACCCTAAACCTAATCCTAACCCTAATCCTAACCCTAACCCTAACTCCAACCCTAACTCTAATCCTAACCCTAACTCCAACCCTAACCCTAACCCTAACTCTAATCCTAACCCTAACGCTAACCCTAACCTTAACTCTAACTCTAACTCCAACCCTAAACCTAACCTTAACTCTAACCCTAACTCTAACCCTAACCCTAACCTTAACTCTAACCCTAATTCCAACCCTAACCCTAACCCTAAACCTAACTCTAACCCGAACCCGAACCCGCATTCTGACTCTGACCCTGACCCTGACTCTAACCCTAACTCCAAACCTAACCCTAACCCTAACCCTAACTCTAACTCTAACTCTAACCCTAACCCTAACCCTAACTCTAACTCTAACCCTAACCCTAACTCTAACTCTAACTCTAACCCTAACTCTAACCCTAATTCTAACTCTAACCCTAACCCTAACCCTAACTCTAACTCTAACCCTAACCCTAACTCTAACTCTAACCCTAACCCTAACCCTAACTCTAACTCTAACCCTAACCCTAACTCTAACTCTAACTCTAACCCTAACCCTAACCCTAACTCTAACTCTAACCCTAACCCTAACCCTAACTCTAACTCTAACCCTAACCCTAACTCTAACTCTAACTCTAACCCTAACCCTAACCCTAACTCTAACTCTAACCCTAACTCTAACTCTACCTCTAACCCTAACTCTAACCCTAATTCTAACTCTAACCTTAACTCTAACTCTAACCCTAACTCTAACCCTAAATCTAACCCTAACTCGAACCCTAACCCTAACCCTAACCCTAACCCGAACCCTAAATCTAACTCTAATCCTAACCCTAACTCTAACCCTAACCCTAACTCCAAACCTAACCCTAACTCTAACCCTAACCCTAACTCTAACTCTAATCCTAACTCTAAACCTAACCCTGAACCCTAACTCTAACTCTAACCCTAACCCGAACTCTAACTCTAACTCTAACCCTAACCCTGAACCCTAACTCTAACTCTAACCCTAACCCTGACTCTAACTCCAACCCTAACCCTGAACCCTAACTCTAACTCTAACCCTAACCCTGACTCTAACTCTAACTCTAACCCTAACCCTAACTCTAACTCTAACACTAACCCTAACTCTGACCCTAACCCTAACCCTAATCCTAACTCCAACTCTAACTCTGACTCTAACTCTGAACCCTAACTCTAACTCTAACCCTAACCCTGACTCTAACTCTAACCCTAACCCTGACTCTAACTCTAACTCTAACCCTAACCCTAACTCTAACTCTAACCCTAACCCTAACTCTGACCCTAACCCTAACCCTAATCCTAACTCTAACTCTAACTCTGACTCTAATCTTAACTCTAACCCTAACTCTAACCCTAACTCCAAACCTAACCCTAACTCCAACTCTAGCCCTAACCCGAACCCTAACCCTAATTCTAACTCTAACTCTAACCCTAACCCTGAACCCTAACTCTAACTCTAACCCTAACCCTGACTCTAACTCCAACCCTAACCCTGAACCCTAACTCTAACTCTAACCCTAACCCTGACTCTAACTCTAACTCTAACCCTAACCCTAACTCTAACTCTAACCCTAACCCTAACTCTGACCCTAACCCTAACCCTAATCCTAACTCCAACTCTAACTCTAACCCTAACCCTGAACCCTAACTCTAACTCTAACCCTAACCCTGACTCTAACTCTAACCCTAACCCTGACTCTAACTCTAACTCTAACCCTAACCCTAACTCTAACTCTAACCCTAACCCTAACTCTGACCCTAACCCTAACCCTAATCCTAACTCTAACTCTAACTCTGACTCTAATCTTAACTCTAACCCTAACTCTAACCCTAACTCCAAACCTAACCCTAACTCCAACTCTAGCCCTAACCCGAACCCTAACCCTAATTCTAATTCTAACTCTAACCCTAACTCTAACCCTAACTCCAAACCTAACCCTAATACGAACCCTAACCCTAACTCTAACCCTAACTCCAAATCTAACCCTAATACTAACCCTAACCCTAACACTAACTCTAACCCTAACCCTAACTCTAACCCTAACTCTAACTCGAACCCTAACCCTAACTCTAACCCTAACTCCAAATCTAACCCTAATACTAACCCTAACCCTAACCCTAACCCTAACACTAACTCTAACCCTAACCCTAACTCTAACCCTAACTCTAACTCGAACCCTAACCCTAACTCTAACCCTAACTCCAAATCTAACCCTAATACTAACCCTAACCCTAACCCTAACTCTAACTCGAACCCTAACCCTAACTCTAACACTAACTCCAAATCTAACCCTAATACTAACCCTAACCCTAACCCTAACCCTAACCCTAACCCTAACCCTAACTCCAACCCTAACCCTAACCCTAACCCCAACCCTAACCCTAACCCTAACCCTAACTCTAATCCTAACCCTAACGCTAACCCTAACCCTAACCCTAACCCTAACCCTAACCCTAACTCTAACCCTAACCATAACTCTAACTCTAACTCTAACCCTAACTCCAACCCTAACTCTAACTCTAACTCTAACCCTAACTCCAACTCTAACTCTAACCCTAACTCCAACCCTAACTCTAACTCTAACTCTAACCCTAACTCCAACTCTAACCCTAACCCTAACCGTAACTCTAACTTTAACTCTAACTCTAACCCTAACACGAACTCTAACCCTAACCCTAACTCCAACCCTAACCCTAACCCTAACTCTAACCGTAACCCTAACCCTAACTCTAACCCTAACCCTAACCCTAACTCTAATCCTAACCCTAACTCTAACCCTAATCCTAACCCTAACCCTAATCCTAACCCTAACCCTAACTCCAACCCTAACCCTAACCCTAATCCTAACCCTAACCCTAACCCTAACCCTAACTCCAAACCTAACCCTAATACTAATCCTAACCCTAACCCGAACTCTAACTCGAACCCTAACCCTAACCCTAACCCTAACTCTAACCCTAACTCCAACCCTAACTCTAACCGTAACTCTAATCCTAAACCTAACCCTAACCCTAACCCTAACCCTAACCCTAACCCTAACCCTCACCCTAACTCTAATCCTAAACCTAATCCTAACCCTAACCCTAACCCTAACCCTAACCCTAACTCTAACCCTAACCCTAACCGTAACTCTAACTTTAACCCTAACTCTAACCCTAACACGAACTCTAACCCGAACCCTAATTCTAACCCTAACCCTAACTCTAACTCTAACCCTAACCCTAACCCTAACCCTAACTCTAACTCTAACCCTAACTCTAACCCTAACCCTAACCCTAACCCTAACCCCAACTCCAAACCTAAACCTAACTCCAACTCGAGCCCTAACCCGAACCCTAACCCTAACTCTAACCCTAACTTTAAACCTAACCCTAATACTAACCCTAACCCTAACCCTAACCCTAACCCGAACTCTAACCCTAACCCTAACCCTAACCATAACCCTAACTCTAACCCTATCCCTAACTCTAACCCTAACTCCAAACCTAACCCTAATACTAACCCTAACCCTAACCCTAACTCTAACTCGAACCCTAACCCTAACTCTAACCCTAACCCTAACCGTAACTCTAACTTTAACCCTAACCCTAACCCTAACCCTAACTCTAACTCGAACCCTAACCCTAACTCTAACTCTAACTCTAACCGTAACTCTAATCCTAACCTTAATGCTAACCCTAATTCTAACCCTAAACCTAATCCTAACCCTAATCCTAACCCTAACCCTAACTCCAACCCTAACTCTAATCCTAACCCTAACTCCAACCCTAACTCTAACCCTAACCCTAACCGTAACTCTAACTTTAACCCTAACTCTAACCCTAGCACGAACTCTAACCCGAACCCTAATTCTAACTCTAACTCTAACTCCAACCCTAACTCTAACACTAACTCTAACCCTAACCCTAACTCCAACCCTAACCCTAACCCTAACCCTAACTCTAACCCTAACCCTAACCCTAACCCTAACTCTAACTCTAACCCTAACCCTAACTCTAACCCTAACTCCAAACCTAACCCTAACCCTAACCCTAACCCTAACCCTAACCCTAACTCCAACCCTAACCCTAACCCTAACTCTAACCCTAACCCTAACCCTAACCCTAACTCTAACCCTAACCCTAAATCTAACCCTAACCCTAACCCTAACCCTAACTCTAACCCTAACCCTAACCCTAACCCTAACTCTAACTCTAACACTAACTCTAACCCTAACCCTAACTCCAAACCTAAACCTAACTCCAACTCTAGCCCTAACCCGAACCCTAACCCTAATTCTAATTCTAACTCTAACCCTAACTCTAACCCTAACTCCAAACCTAACCCTAATACTAACCCTAACCCTAACCCTAACCCTAACCCTAACTCTAACTCGAACCCTAACCCTAACCCTAACTCTAACTCTAACTCTAATCCTAACCCTAACTCCAACCCTAACCCTAACCCTAACTCTAATCCTAACCCTAAGGCTAACCCTAACCCTAACCTTAACTCTAACCCTAACTCTAACCCTAACCCTAACCCTAACCCTAACCCTAACTCTAACTCTAACACTAACTCTAACCCTAACCCTAACTCCAAACCTAAACCTAACTCCAACTCCAGCCCTAACCCGAACCCTAACCCTAATTCTAATTCTAACTCTAACCCTAACTCTAACCCTAACTCCAAACCTAACCCTAATACTAACCCTAACCCTAACCCTAACCCTAACTCTAACTCGAACCCTAACCCTAACCCTAACCCTAACCCTAACCCTAACCCTAACCTTAACTCTAACCCTAACTCTAACCCTAACCCTAACCCTAACCCTAACCCTAACTCTAACTCTAACCCTAACCCTAACTCTAACCCTAACTCCAAACCTAACCCTAATACTAACCCTAACTCTAACCCTAACCCTAACTCTAACCCTAACTCCAAATCTAACCCTAATACTAACCCTAACCCTAACCCTAACTCTAACTCGAACCCTAACCCTAACCCTAATCCTAACCCTAACCCTAACCCTAACTCTAACCGTAACACTAATCCTAAACCTAATCCTAACCCTAATCCTAACCCTAACCCTAACTCTAACCCTAAACCTAATCCTAACCCTAATCCTAACCCTAACCCTAACTCCAACCCTAACTCTAATCCTAACCCGAACTCCAACCCTAACCCTAACCCTAACTCTAATCCTAACCCTAACGCTAACCCTAAGCCTAACCTTAACTCTAACCCTAACTCTAACCCTAACCCTAACCTTAACTCTGACCCTAACCCTAAACCTTACTCTAACTCTAACCCTAACTCTAACTCTAACCCTAACTCTAACTCTAACCCTAACTCTAACTCTAACCCTAACTCTAACCCTAAATCTAACCCTAACTCTAACCCGAACCCGAACCCGCATTCTGACTCTGACCCTGACCCTGACTCTAACCCTAACTCCAAACCTAACCCTAACCCTAACCCTAACTCTAATTCTAACCCTAACCCTAAACTTAACTCTAACTCTAACTCGAACCCTAACTCTAACCCTAATTCTAACTCTAACCCTAAATCTAACCCTAAATCTAACCCGAACTCTAACTCTAACCCTAAATCTAACACTAACTCTAACCCTAACCCTAACCCTAACCCTAACCTGAACCCTAACTCTAACTCTAATCCTAACCCTAACTCTAACCCTAACCCTAACCCTAACCCTAACTCCAAACCTAACCCTAACTCTAACCCTAACCCTAACTCGAATCCTAACCCTAACCCTAACCCTAACCCTAACTCTAACTCTAACCCTAACCCTAACCCTAACTCTAACCCTAACTCCAAACCGAACCCTAACTCTAACCTTAATACTAACCCTAACTCTAACCCTGAACCCTAACTCGAACTCTAACCCTAACCCTAACCCTAACCCTAACCCTAACCCTAACCCTGACTCTAACTCTAACTCTAACTCTAACCCTAACCCTAACTCTAACTCTAACCCTAACCCTAACTCTAACCCTAACCCTAACTCTAACCCTAACCCTAACCCTAACTCTAACTCTCACCCTAACCCTAACTCTGACCCTAACCCTAACCCTAATCCTAACTCTAACTCTAACTCTGACTCTAATCCTAACTCTAACCCTAACTCTAACCCTAACTCCAAACCTAACCCTAATACTAACCCTAACCCTAACTCTAACTCGAACCCTAACCCTAACTCCAACCCTAACACTAACCCTAACTCCAAACCTAAACCTAACTCCAACTCTAGCCCTAACCCGAACCCTAACCCTAATTCTAATTCTAACTCTAACCCTAACCCTAACTCTAACCCTAACCCTAATTCTAATTCTAATTCTAAACCTAACCCTAACCCTAACTCCAATGCTAACCCTAACTCCAACTCTAGCCCTAACCCGAACCCTAACCCTAATTCTAATTCTAACTCTAACCCTAACCGTAAATCTAACTCTAACCCTAACCCTAACCCTAACCCTAACTCTAACCCTAACTCCAAACCTAACCCTAACTCTAACTCGAACCCTAACCCTAATTCTAATTCTAACTCTAACCCTAACCCTAACTCTAACCCTAACTCTAACCTAACCCTAAACCTAACCCTAACCCTAACTCCAACCCTAACCCTAACCCTAACTCTAACCCGAAACCTAACTCTAACTCTAACTCTAACCGTAACTCTAATCCTAACCTTAAACCTAACCCTAACCCTAACCCTAACCCTAATCCTAACCCTAACTCTAACTCTAAGCCTAACTCTGACCCTGAATCTGACCCTAACACTAACTCTAACCCTAACCCTAACTCTAACCCGAACTCCAAACATAACCCTAACTCCAACTCTAGCCCTAACCCGAACCCTAAAACTAACCCTAACCCTAAATCTAATTCTAACTCTAACCCTAACCCTAACTCTAACCCTAACCCTAACTCTAACCCTAACTCTAACCCTAACTCCAAACCTAACCCTAACTCTAACCCAAATACTAACCCTAACCCTAACCCTAACTCGAACCCTAACCCTAATTCTAATTCTAACTCTAACCCTAACCCTAACTCTAACCCTAACCCTAACGCTAACCTAAACCTAACCCTAACTCCAACCCTAACTCTAACCCTAACCCTAACCCTAAACCTAACCCTAACCCGAACCCGCATTCTGACTCTGACTCTGACCCTGACACTAACCCTAACCCTAAATGACCCTAACCCTAACCCTAACCCTGACCCTGACCCTAAATGACCCTAACCCTAATTCTAACCCTAACCCTAACCCGAACCCGCATTCTGACTCTGACTCTGACCCTGACCCTGACCCTAACCCTAAATGACCCTAACCCTAACTCTAACTCTAACTCTAACTCTAACCCTAACCCTAACTCTAACTCTAACTCTAACCCTAACCCTAACTCCAAACCTAACCCTAACCCTAACCCCAACCCTAATTCTAATTCTAATTCTAACTCTAACCCTAACCCTAACTCTAACCCTAACCCTAACCCTAATTCTAACCCTAACCCTAACCTGAACCCTAAATGACCCTAACCCTAACCCTAATTCTAACCCTAACCCTAACCCTAACTCTAGCCCTAACTCGAACCTGAACCCTAACTCCAAACCTAACCCTAACTCCAACTCTAGCCTTAACTCGAACCCTATCCCTAATTCTAATTCTAACTCTAACCCTAACCCTAACTCCAAACCTAACTCTAACCCTAACTTTAACCCTAACCCGAACCCTAACCCTAACCCTAACCCTAACTCTAACTCTAACTCTAACCCTAACCCTAACCCTAACTCTAACTCTAACCCTAACCCTAACTCTAACCCTAATTCTAACTCTAACCTTAACTCTAACTCTAACCCTAACTCTAACCCTAAATCTAACCCTAACTCGAACCCTAACCCTAACCCTAACCCTAACCCGAACCCTAAATCTAACTCTAATCCTAACCCTAACTCTAACCCTAACCCTAACTCCAAACCTAACCCTAACTCTAACCCTAACCCTAACTCTAACTCTAATCCTAACTCTAAACCTAACCCTGAACCCTAACTCTAACTCTAACCCTAACCCGAACTCTAACTCTAACTCTAACCCTAACCCTGAACCCTAACTCTAACTCTAACCCTAACCCTGACTCTAACTCCAACCCTAACCCTGAACCCTAACTCTAACTCTAACCCTAACCCTGACTCTAACTCTAACTCTAACCCTAACCCTAACTCTAACTCTAACCCTAACCCTAACTCTGACCCTAACCCTAACCCTAATCCTAACTCCAACTCTAACTCTGACTCTAATCTTAACTCTAACCCTAACTCTAACCCTAACTCCAAACCTAACCCTAACTCCAACTCTAGCCCTAACCCGAACCCTAACCCTAATTCTAATTCTAACTCTAACCCTAACTCTAACCCTAACTCCAAACCTAACCCAAATACGAACCCTAACCCTAACTCTAACCCTAACTCCAAATCTAACCCTAATACTAACCCTAACCCTAACACTAACTCTAACCCTAACCCTAACTCTAACCCTAACTCTAACTCGAACCCTAACCCTAACTCTAACCCTAACTCCAAATCTAACCCTAATACTAACCCTAACCCTAACCCTAACCCTAACACTAACTCTAACCCTAACCCTAACTCTAACCCTAACTCTAACTCGAACCCTAACCCTAACTCTAACCCTAACTCCAAATCTAACCCTAATACTAACCCTAACCCTAACCCTAACTCTAACTCGAACCCTAACCCTAACTCTAACACTAACTCCAAATCTAACCCTAATACTAACCCTAACCCTAACCCTAACCCTAACCCTAACCCTAACCCTAACTCCAACCCTAACCCTAACCCTAACCCCAACCCTAACCCTAACCCTAACCCTAACTCTAATCCTAACCCTAACGCTAACCCTAACCCTAACCCTAACCCTAACCCTAACCCTAACTCTAACCCTAACCATAACTCTAACTCTAACTCTAACCCTAACTCCAACCCTAACTCTAACTCTAACTCTAACCCTAACTCCAACTCTAACTCTAACCCTAACTCCAACCCTAACTCTAACTCTAACTCTAACCCTAACTCCAACTCTAACCCTAACCCTAACCGTAACTCTAACTTTAACTCTAACTCTAACCCTAACACGAACTCTAACCCTAACCCTAACTCCAACCCTAACCCTAACCCTAACTCTAACCGTAACCCTAACCCTAACTCTAACCCTAACCCTAACCCTAACCCTAACTCTAATCCTAACCCTAACTCTAACCCTAATCCTAACCCTAACCCTAATCCTAACCCTAACCCTAACTCCAACCCTAACCCTAACCCTAATCCTAACCCTAACCCTAACCCTAACCCTAACTCCAAACCTAACCCTAATACTAATCCTAACCCTAACCCGAACTCTAACTCGAACCCTAACCCTAACCCTAACCCTAACTCTAACCCTAACTCCAACCCTAACTCTAACCGTAACTCTAATCCTAAACCTAACCCTAACCCTAACCCTAACCCTAACCCTAACCCTAACCCTAACCCTCACCCTAACTCTAATCCTAAACCTAATCCTAACCCTAACCCTAACCCTAACCCTACCCCTAACTCTAACCCTAACCCTAACCGTAACTCTAACTTTAACCCTAACTCTAACCCTAACACGAACTCTAACCCGAACCCTAATTCTAACCCTAACCGTAACTCTAACTCTAACCCTAACCCTAACCCTAACCCTAACTCTAACTCTAACCCTAACTCTAACCCTAACCCTAACCCTAACCCTAACCCCAACTCCAAACCTAAACCTAACTCCAACTCGAGCCCTAACCCGAACCCTAACCCTAACTCTAACCCTAACTCCAAACCTAACCCTAATACTAACCCTAACCCTAACCCTAACCCTAACCCTAACCCTAACCCTAACCCTAACCCTAACTCCAAACCTAACCCTAATACTAACCCTAACCCTAACCCTAACTCTAACTCGAACCCTAACCCTAACTCTAACCCTAACCCTAACCGTAACTCTAACTTTAACCCTAACCCTAACCCTAACCCTAACCCTAACTCTAACTCGAACCCTAACCCTAACTCTAACTCTAACTCTAACCGTAACTCTAATCCTAACCTTAATGCTAACCCTAATTCTAACCCTAAACCTAATCCTAACCCTAATCCTAACCCTAACCCTAACTCCAACCCTAACTCTAATCCTAACCCTAACTCCAACCCTAACTCTAACCCTAACCCTAACCGTAACTCTAACTTTAACCCTAACTCTAACCCTAGCACGAACTCTAACCCGAACCCTAATTCTAACTCTAACTCTAACTCCAACCCTAACTCTAACACTAACTCTAACCCTAACCCTAACTCCAACCCTAACCCTAACCCTAACCCTAACTCTAACCCTAACCCTAACCCTAACCCTAACCCTAACTCTAACTCTAACCCTAACCCTAACTCTAACCCTAACTCCAAACCTAACCCTAACCCTAACCCTAACCCTAACCCTAACTCCAACCCTAACCCTAACCCTAACTCTAACCCTAACCCTAACCCTAACCCTAACTCTAACCCTAACCCTAAATCTAACCCTAACCCTAACCCTAACCCTAACTCTAACCCTAACCCTAACCCTAACCCTAACTCTAACTCTAACACTAACTCTAACCCTAACCCTAACTCCAAACCTAAACCTAACTCCAACTCTAGCCCTAACCCGAACCCTAACCCTAATTCTAATTCTAACTCTAACCCTAACTCTAACCCTAACTCCAAACCTAACCCTAATACTAACCCTAACCCTAACCCTAACCCTAACTCTAACTCGAACCCTAACCCTAACCCTAACTCTAACTCTAACTCTAATCCTAACCCTAACTCCAACCCTAACCCTAACCCTAACTCTAATCCTAACCCTAAGGCTAACCCTAACCCTAACCTTAACTCTAACCCTAACTCTAACCCTAACCCTAACCCTAACCCTAACCCTAACTCTAACTCTAACACTAACTCTAACCCTAACCCTAACTCCAAACCTAAACCTAACTCCAACTCCAGCCCTAACCCGAACCCTAACCCTAATTCTAATTCTAACTCTAACCCTAACTCTAACCCTAACTCCAAACCTAACCCTAATACTAACCCTAACCCTAACCCTAACTCTAACTCGAACCCTAACCCTAACCCTAACCCTAACCCTAACCCTAACCCTAACCTTAACTCTAACCCTAACTCTAACCCTAACCCTAACCCTAACCCTAACCCTAACTCTAACTCTAACCCTAACCCTAACTCTAACCCTAACTCCAAACCTAACCCTAATACTAACCCTAACTCTAACCCTAACCCTAACTCTAACCCTAACTCCAAATCTAACCCTAATACTAACCCTAACCCTAACCCTAACTCTAACTCGAACCCTAACCCTAACCCTAATCCTAACCCTAACCCTAACCCTAACTCTAACCGTAACACTAATCCTAAACCTAATCCTAACCCTAATCCTAACCCTAACCCTAACTCTAACCCTAAACCTAATCCTAACCCTAATCCTAACCCTAACCCTAACTCCAACCCTAACTCTAATCCTAACCCGAACTCCAACCCTAACCCTAACCCTAACTCTAATCCTAACCCTAACGCTAACCCTAAGCCTAACCTTAACTCTAACCCTAACTCTAACCCTAACCCTAACCTTAACTCTGACCCTAACCCTAAACCTTACTCTAACTCTAACCCTAACTCTAACTCTAACCCTAACTCTAACTCTAACCCTAACTCTAACTCTAACCCTAACTCTAACCCTAAATCTAACCCTAACTCTAACCCGAACCCGAACCCGCATTCTGACTCTGACCCTGACCCTGACTCTAACCCTAACTCCAAACCTAACCCTAACCCTAACCCTAACTCTAATTCTAACCCTAACCCTAAACTTAACTCTAACTCTAACTCGAACCCTAACTCTAACCCTAATTCTAACTCTAACCCTAAATCTAACCCTAAATCTAACCCGAACTCTAACTCTAACCCTAAATCTAACACTAACTCTAACCCTAACCCTAACCCTAACCCTAACCTGAACCCTAACTCTAACTCTAATCCTAACCCTAACTCTAACCCTAACCCTAACCCTAACCCTAACCCTAACTCCAAACCTAACCCTAACTCTAACCCTAACCCTAACTCGAATCCTAACCCTAACCCTAACCCTAACCCTAACCCTAACTCTAACCCTAACCCTAACCCTAACTCTAACCCTAACTCCAAACCGAACCCTAACTCTAACCTTAATACTAACCCTAACTCTAACCCTGAACCCTAACTCGAACTCTAACCCTAACCCTAACCCTAACCCTAACCCTAACCCTAACCCTAACCCTGACTCTAACTCTAACTCTAACCCTAACCCTAACCCTAACTCTAACTCTAACCCTAACCCTAACCCTAACTCTAACCCTAACCCTAACTCTAACCCTAACCCTAACCCTAACTCTAACTCTCACCCTAACCCTAACTCTGACCCTAACCCTAACCCTAATCCTAACTCTAACTCTAACTCTGACTCTAATCCTAACTCTAACCCTAACTCTAACCCTAACTCCAAACCTAACCCTAATACTAACCCTAACCCTAACTCTAACTCGAACCCTAACCCTAACTCCAACCCTAACCCTAACCCTAACTCCAAACCTAAACCTAACTCCAACTCTAGCCCTAACCCGAACCCTAACCCTAATTCTAATTCTAACTCTAACCCTAACCCTAACTCTAACCCTAACCCTAATTCTAATTCTAATTCTAAACCTAACCCTAACCCTAACTCCAATGCTAACCCTAACTCCAACTCTAGCCCTAACCCGAACCCTAACCCTAATTCTAATTCTAACTCTAACCCTAACCGTAAATCTAACTCTAACCCTAACCCTAACCCTAACCCTAACTCTAACCCTAACTCCAAACCTAACCCTAACTCTAACTCGAACCCTAACCCTAATTCTAATTCTAACTCTAACCCTAACCCTAACTCTAACCCTAACTCTAACCTAACCCTAAACCTAACCCTAACCCTAACTCCAACCCTAACCCTAACCCTAACTCTAACCCGAAACCTAACTCTAACTCTAACTCTAACCGTAACTCTAATCCTAACCTTAAACCTAACCCTAACCCTAACCCTAACCCTAACCCTAATCCTAACCCTAACTCTAACTCTAAGCCTAACTCTGACCCTGAATCTGACCCTAACACTAACTCTAACCCTAACCCTAACTCTAACCCGAACTCCAAACATAACCCTAACTCCAACTCTAGCCCTAACCCGAACCCTAAAACTAACCCTAACCCTAAATCTAATTCTAACT
The DNA here is from genome assembly GCF_044704955.1 of Pristiophorus japonicus. Taxonomy (NCBI): domain Eukaryota; kingdom Metazoa; phylum Chordata; class Chondrichthyes; family Pristiophoridae; genus Pristiophorus; species Pristiophorus japonicus. Next base: position 191,969,603 of record NC_091985.1, read on the forward strand.
CTAACCCTAACCCTAACTCTAACCCTAACCCTAACTCTAACCCTAACTCTAACCCTAACTCCAAACCTAACCCTAACTCTAACCCAAATACTAACCCTAACCCTAACCCTAACTCGAACCCTAACCCTAATTCTAATTCTAACTCTAACCCTAACCCTAACTCTAACCCTAACCCTATCGCTAACCTAAACCTAACCCTAACTCCAACCCTAACTCTAACCCTAACCCTAACCCTAAACCTAACCCTAACCCGAACCCGCATTCTGACTCTGACTCTGACCCTGACACTAACCCTAACCCTAAATGACCCTAACCCTAACCCTAACCCTGACCCTGACCCTAAATGACCCTAACCCTAATTCTAACCCTAACCCTAACCCGAACCCGCATTCTGACTCTGACTCTGACCCTGACCCTGACCCTAACCCTAAATGACCCTAACCCTAACTCTAACTCTAACTCTAACTCTAACCCTAACCCTAACTCTAACTCTAACTCTAACCCTAACCCTAACTCCAAACCTAACCCTAACCCTAACCCCAACCCTAATTCTAATTCTAATTCTAACTCTAACCCTAACCCTAACTCTAACCCTAACCCTAACCCTAATTCTAACCCTAACCCTAACCCGAACCCTAAATGACCCTAACCCTAACCCTAATTCTAACCCTAACCCTAACCCTAACTCTAGCCCTAACTCGAACCTGAACCCTAACTCCAAACCTAACCCTAACTCCAACTCTAGCCTTAACTCGAACCCTATCCCTAATTCTAATTCTAACTCTAACCCTAACCCTAACTCCAAACCTAACTCTAACCCTAACTTTAACCCTAACCCGAACCCTAACCCTAACCCTAACCCGAACCCGCATTCTGACTCTGACTCTGACCCTGACCCTAACCCTAAATTACCCTAACTCCAACCCCAACTCCAACCCCAACCCCAACTCCAACTCCAACTCTAGCCCTAACCCGAACCCTAACTCGAACCCTAACTCTAACCCTAACCCTAACTCCAAACCTAACCCTAACTCTAACCCTAACCCTAACCCTGACCCTAATTCTAATTCTAACCCTAACCCTAACTCCAAACCTAACCCTAACCCTAAATGACCCTAACTCTAACCCTAACCCTAACCCTGACCCTAATTCTAATTTAACCCTAACTCTAACTCTAATCCTAACTCTAACCCGAACCCTAACTCTAACTCTAACTCTAACCGTAACTCTAATCCTAACCTTAATCCTAACCCTAACCCTAACCCTAACCCTAATCCTAACCCTAACTCTAACTCTAACCCTAACTCTGACCCTGAATCTGACCCTAACACTAACTCTAACCCTAACTCTAACTCTAACCCTAACTCCAAACATAACCCTAACTCCAAACCTAACCCTAACTCTAACCCTAACCCTAACCCTGACCCTAATTCTAATTCTAACCCTAACCCTAACTCCAAACCTAACCCTAACCCTAACTCTAACTCGAACCCTGACCCTGACCCTAACCCTAACTCTAAACCTAACCCTAACCCTGACCCTAATTCTAATTCTAACCCGAACTCGAATTCTAATCCTAACTCTAACCCGAACCCTAACTCTAACTCTAACTATAACCGTAACTCTAATCCTAACCTTAATCCTAACCCTAACCCTAACCCTAACCCTAACCCTAACCCTAACCTTAATCCTAACCCTAACCCTAACCCTAACCCTAACCCTAACCCTAAACCGAACCCTAAAACTAACCCTAACCCTAATTCTAATTCTAACTCTAACCCTAACCCTAACTCTAACCCTAACCCTAACTCTAACCCTAACTCTAACCCTAACTCCAAACCTAACCCTAACTCTAACCCAAATACTAACCCGAACCCTAACCCTAACCCTAACTCGAACCCTAACCCTAATTCTAATTCTAACTCTAACCCTAACCCTAACCCTAACCCTAACTCTAACCTAAACCTAACCCTAACTCCAACCCTAACTCTAACTCTGACCCTGAATCTGACCCTAACACTAACTCTAACCCTAACTCTAACTCTAATCCTAACTCTAAGCCGAACCCTAACTCTAACTCTAACTCTAACCGTAACTCTAATCCTAACCTTAATCCTAACCCTAACCCTAACCCTAACCCTAACCCTAACCCTAACCCTAACCCGAACCCTAACCCTAACCCTAACTCGAACCCTAACCCTAATTCTAATTCTAACTCTAACCCTAACCCTAACTCTAACCCTAACCCTAACTCTAACCTAAACCTAACCCTAACTCCAACCCTAACTCTAACTCTAACCCTAACCCTAACTCTAACCGTAACTCTAATCCTAACCTTAATCCTAACCCTAACCCTAACCCTAACCCTAACCCTAAACCGAACCCTAAAACTAACCCTAACCCTAATTCTAATTCTAACTCTAACCCTAACCCTAACTCTAACCCTAACCCTAACTCTAACCCTAACTTTAACCCTAACTCCAAACCTAACCCTAACTCTAACCCAAATACTAACCCGAACCCTAACCCTAACCCTAACTCGAACCCTAACCCTAATTCTAATTCTAACTCTAACCCTAACCCTAACTCTAACCCTAACCCTAACTCTAACCTAAACCTAACCCTAACTCCAACCCTAACTCTAACTCTGACCCTGAATCTGACTCTAACACTAACTCCAACCCTAACTCTAACACTAACTCTAACCCTAACCCTAACTCCAACCCTAACCCTAACCCTAACCCTAACTCTAACCCTAACCCTAACCCTAACCCTAACCCTAACCCTAACTCCAACCCTAACCCTAACCCTAACTCTAACCCTAACCCTAACCCTAACTCTAACCCTAACCCTAACTCTAACCCTAACCCTAACCCTAACCCTAACTCTAACCCTAACCCTAACCCTAACCCTAACTCTAACTCTAACACTAACTCTAACCCTAACTTCAAACCTAAACCTAACTCCAACTCTAGCCCTAACCCGAACCCTAACCCTAATTCTAATTCTAACTCTAACCCTAACTCTAACCCTAACTCCAAACCTAACCCTAATACTAACCCTAACCCTAACCCTAACTCTAACTCGAACCCTAACCCTAACCCTAACCCTAACCCTAACCCTAACCCTAACCTTAACTCTAACCCTAACTCTAACCCTAACCCTAACCCTAACCCTAACCCTAACTCTAACTCTAACCCTAACCCTAACTCTAACCCTAACTCCAAACCTAACCCTAATACTAACCCTAACTCTAACCCTAACCCTAACTCTAACCCTAACTCCAAATCTAACCCTAATACTAACCCTAACCCTAACCCTAACTCTAACTCGAACCCTAACCCTAACCCTAATCCTAACCCTAACCCTAACCCTAACTCTAACCGTAACACTAATCCTAAACCTAATCCTAACCCTAATCCTAACCCTAACCCTAACTCTAACCCTAAACCTAATCCTAACCCTAATCCTAACCCTAACCCTAACTCCAACCCTAACTCTAATCCTAACGGGAACTCCAACCCTAACCCTAACCCTAACTCTAATCCTAACCCTAACCCTAACCCTAACCCTAACCCTAACCCTAACCCTAACCCTAACCCTAACCCTAACCCTAACCCTAACCCTAACGCTAACCCTAAGCCTAACCTTAACTCTAACCCTAACTCTAACCCTAACCCTAACCTTAACTCTGACCCTAACCCTAAACCTTACTCTAACTCTAACCCTAACCCTAACCTTAACTCTGACCCTAACCCTAAACCTTACTCTAACTCTAACCCTAACTCTAACTCTAACCCTAACTCTAACTCTAACCCTAACTCTAACTCTAACCCTAACTCTAACCCTAAATCTAACCCTAACTCTAACCCGAACCCGAACCCGCATTCGGACTCTGACCCTGACCCTGACTCTAACCCTAACTCCAAACCTAACCCTAACCCTAACCCTAACTCTAATTCTAACCCTAACCCTAAACTTAACTCTAACTCTAACTCGAACCCTAACTCTAACCCTAATTCTAACTCTAACCCTAAATCTAACCCTAAATCTAACCCTAACTCTAACTCTAACCCTAAATCTAACACTAACTCTAACCCTAACCCTAACCCTAACCTGAACCCTAACTCTAACTCTAATCCTAACCCTAACTCTAACCCTAACCCTAACCCTAACCCTAACTCCAAACCTAACCCTAACTCTAACCCTAACCCTAACCCTAACCCTAACCCTAACTCTAACTCTAACCCTAACCCTAACTCTAACCCTAACTCCAAACCGAACCCTAACTCTAACCTTAATACTAACCCTAACTCTAACCCTGAACCCTAACTCGAACTCTAACCCTAACCCTAACCCTAACCCTAACCCTAACCCTAACCCTGACTCTAACTCTAACCCTAACCCTAACTCTAACTCTAACCCTAACCCTAACCCTAACTCTAACCCTAACCCTAACTCTAACCCTAACCCTAACCCTAACTCTAACTCTCACCCTAACCCTAACTCTGACCCTAACCCTAACCCTAATCCTAACTCTAACTCTAACTCTGACTCTGATCCTAACTCTAACCCTAACTCTAACCCTAACTCCAAACCTAACCCTAATACTAACCCTAACCCTAACTCTAACTCGAACCCTAACCCTAACTCCAACCCTAACCCTAACCCTAACTCCAAACCTAAACCTAACTCCAACTCTAGCCCTAACCCGAACCCTAACCCTAATTCTAATTCTAACTCTAACCCTAACCCTAACTCTAACCCTAACCCTAATTCTAATTCTAATTCTAAACCTAACCCTAACGCTAACTCCAAACCTAACCCTAACTCCAACTCTAGCCCTAACCCGAACCCTAACCCTAATTCTAATTCTAACTCTAACCCTAACCGTAAATCTAACTCTAACCCTAACCCTAACCCTAACCCTAACTCTAACCCTAACTCCAAACCTAACCCTAACTCTAACTCGAACCCTAACCCTAATTCTAATTCTAACTCTAACCCTAACCCTAACTCTAACCCTAACTCTAACCTAACCCTAAACCTAACCCTAACCCTAACTCCAACCCTAACCCTAACCCTAACTCTAACCCGAAACCTAACTCTAACTCTAACTCTAACCGTAACTCTAATCCTAACCTTAAACCTAACCCTAACCCTAACCCTAACCCTAACCCTAATCCTAACCCTAACTCTAACTCTAAGCCTAACTCTGACCCTGAATCTGACCCTAACACTAACTCTAACCCTAACCCTAACTCTAACCCTAACTCCAAACATAACCCTAACTCCAACTCTAGCCCTAACCCGAACCCTAAAACTAACCCTAACCCTAAATCTAATTCTAACTCTAACCCTAACCCTAACTCTAACCCTAACCCTAACTCTAACCCTAACTCTAACCCTAACTCCAAACCTAACCCTAACTCTAACCCAAATACTAACCCTAACCCTAACCCTAACTCGAACCCTAACCCTAACCCTAATTCTAATTCTAACTCTAACCCTAACCCTAACTCTAACCCTAACCCTAACGCTAACCTAAACCTAACCCTAACTCCAACCCTAACTCTAACCCTAACCCTAACCCTAAACCTAACCCTAACCCGAACCCGCATTCAGACTCTGACTCTGACCCTGACACTAACCCTAACCCTAAATGACCCTAACCCTAACCCTAACCCTGACCCTGACCCTAAATGACCCTAACCCTAATTCTAACCCTAACCCTAACCCGAACCCGCATTCTGACTCTGACTCTGACCCTGACCCTGACCCTAACCCTAAATGACCCTAACCCTAACTCTAACTCTAACTCTAACTCTAACCCTAACCCTAACTCTAACTCTAACTCTAACCCTAACCCTAACTCCAAACCTAACCCTAACCCTAACCCCAACCATAATTCTAATTCTAATTCTAACTCTAACCCTAACCCGAACTCTAACCCTAACCCTAATCCTAATTCTAACCCTAACCCTAACCCGAACCCTAAATGACCCTAACCCTAACCCTAATTCTAACCCTAACCCTAACCCTAACTCTAGCCCTAACTCGAACCTGAACCCTAACTCCAAACCTAACCCTAACTCCAACTCGAGCCTGAACTCGAACCCTATCCCTAATTCTAATTCTAACTCTAACCCTAACCCTAACTCCAAACCTAACTCTAACCCTAACTTTAACCCTAACCCGAACCCTAACCCTAACCCTAACCCGAACCCGCATTCTGACTCTGACTCTGACCCTGACCCTAACCCTAAATTACCCTAACTCCAACCCCAACTCCAACCCCAACTCCAACTCCAACTCTAGCCCTAACCCGAACCCTAACTCTAACCCTAACTCTAACCCTAACCCTAACTCCAAACCTAACCCTAACTCTAACCCTAACCCTAACCCTGACCCTAATTCTAATTCTAACACTAACCCTAACTCCAAACCTAACCCTAACCCTAAATGACCCTAACTCTAACCCTAACCCTAACCCTGACCCTAATTCTAATTCTAACCCTAACTCTAACTCTAATCCTAACTCTAACCCGAACCCTAACTCTAACTCTAACTCTAATCGTAACTCTAATCCTAACCTTAATCCTAACCCTAACCCTAACCCTAACCCTAATCCTAACCCTAACTCTAACTCTAACCCTAACTCTGACCCTGAATCTGACCCTAACACTAACTCTAACCCTAACTCTAACTCTAACCCTAACTCCAAACATAACCCTAACTCCAAACCTAACCCTAACTCTAACCCTAACACTAACCCTGACCCTAATTCTAATTCTAACCCTAACCCTAACTCCAAACCTAACCCTAACCCTAACTCTAACTCGAACCCTGACCCTGACCCTAACCCTAACTCTAAACCTAACCCTAACCCTGACCCTAATTCTAATTCTAACCCTAACTCGAATTCTAATCCTAACTCTAACCCGAACCCTAACTCTAACTCAAACTCTAACCGTAACTCTAATCCTAACCTTAATCCTAACCCTAACCCTAACCCTAACCCTAACCCTAACCTTAATCCTAACCCTAACCCTAACCCTAACCCTAACCCTAAACCGAACCCTAAAACTAACCCTAACCCTAATTCTAATTCTAACTCTAACCCTAACCCTAACTCTAACCCTAACCCTAACTGTAACCCTAACTCTAACCCTAACTCCAAACCTAACCCTAACTCTAACCCAAATACTAACCCGAACCCTAACCCTAACCCTAACTCGAACCCTAACCCTAATTCTAATTCTAACTCTAACCCTAACCCTAACTCTAACCATAACCCTAACTCTAACCTAAACCTAACCCTAACTCCAACCCTAACTCTAACTCTGACCCTGAATCTGACCCTAACACTAACTCTAACCCTAACTCTAACTCTAATCCTAACTCTAACCCGAACCCTAACTCTAACTCTAACTCTAACCGTAACTCTAATCCTAACCTTAATCCTAACCCTAACCCTAACCCTAACCCTAACCCTAACCCTAACCCTAACCCGAACCCTAACCCTAACCCTAACTCGAACCCTAACCCTAATTCTAATTCTAACTCTAACCCTAACCCTAACTCTAACCTTAACCCTAACTCTAACCTAAACCTAACCCTAACTCCAACCCTAACTCTAACTCTAACCCTAACCCTAACTCTAACCGTAACTCTAATCCTAACCTTAATCCTAACCCTAACCCTAACCCTAACTCTAACTCTAACCCTAACCCTAACCGTAACTCTAACTTTAAACCTAACTCTAACCCTAACACGAACTCTAACCCGAACCCTAATTCTAACTCTAACTCTAACTCCAACCCTAACTCTAACACTAACTCTAACCCTAACCCTAACTCCAACCCTAACCCTAACCCTAACCCTAACTCTAACCCTAACCCTAACCCTAACCCTAACCCTAACCCTAACCCTAACTCCAACCCTAACCCTAACCCTAACTCTAACCCTAACCCTAACCCTAACCCTAACTCTAACCCTAACCCTAACCCTAACTCTAACCCTAACCCTAACCCTAACCCTAACTCTAACCCTAACCCTAACCCTAACCCTAACTCTAACTCTAACACTAACTCTAACCCTAACCCTAACTCCAAACCTAAACCTAACTCCAACTCTAGTCCTAACCCGAACCCTAACCCTAATTCTAATTCTAACTCTAACCCTAACTCTAACCCTAACTCCAAACCTAACCCTAATACTAACCCTAACCCTAACCCTAACTCTAACTCGAACCCTAACCCTAACCCTAACCCTAACCCTAACCCTAACCTTAACTCTAACCCTAACTCTAACCCTAACCCTAACCCTAACCCTAACTCTAACTCTAACCCTAACCCTAACTCTAACCCTAACTCCAAACCTAACCCTAATACTAACCCTAACTCTAACCCTAACCCTAACTCTAACCCTAACTCCAAATCTAACCCTAATACTAACCCTAACCCTAACCCTAACTCTAACTCGAACCCTAACCCTAACCCTAATCCTAACCCTAACCCTAACCCTAACTCTAACCGTAACACTAATCCTAAACCTAATCCTAACCCTAATCCTAACCCTAACCCTAACTCTAACCCTAAACCTAATCCTAACCCTAATCTTAACCCTAACCCTAACTCCAACCCTAACTCTAATCCTAACCCGAACTCCAACCCTAACCCTAACCCTAACTCTAATCCTAACCCTAACGCTAACCCTAAGCCTAACCTTAACTCTAACCCTAACTCTAACCCTAACCCTAACCTTAACTCTGACCCTAACCCTAAACCTTACTCTAACTCTAACCCTAACTCTAACTCTAACCCTAACTCTAACTCTAACCCTAACTCTAACTCTAACCCTAACTCTAACCCTAAATCTAACCCTAACTCTAACCCGAACCCGAACCCGCATTCTGACTCTGACCCTGACCCTGACTCTAACCCTAACTCCAAACCTAACCCTAACCCTAACCCTAACTCTAATTCTAACCCTAACCCTAAACTTAACTCTAACTCTAACTCGAACCCTAACTCTAACCCTAATTCTAACTCTAACCCTAAATCTAACCCTAACTCTAACTCTAACCCTAAATCTAACACTAACTCTAACCCTAACCCTAACCCTAACCCTAACCTGAACCCTAACTCTAACTCTAATCCTAACCCTAACTCTAACCCTAATCCTAACCCTAACCCTAACCCTAACCCGAACTCCAAACCTAACCCTAACCCTAACCCTAACCCTAATTCTAACTCTAACCCTAAATCTAACCCTAAATCTAACCCTAACTCTAACTCTAACCCTAAATCTAACACTAACTCTAACCCTAACCCTAACCCTAACCCTAACCTGAACCCTAACTCTAACTCTAATCCTAACCCTAACTCTAACCCTAATCCTAACCCTAACCCTAACCCTAACCCTAACTCCAAACCTAACCCTAACTCTAACCCTAACCCTAACCCTAACCCTAACCCTAACTCTAACTCTAACCCTAACCCTAACTCTAACCCTAACTCCAAACCGAACCCTAACTCTAACCCTAACCCTAACTCTAACCCTAACCCTAACCCTAACTCTAACTCTCACCCTAACCCTAACTCTGACCCTAACCCTAACCCTAATCCTAACTCTAACTCTAACTCTGACTCTAATCCTAACTCTAACCCTAACTCTAACCCTAACTCCAAACCTAACCCTAATACTAACCCTAACCCTAACTCTAACTCGAACCCTAACCCTAACTCCAACCCTAACCCTAACCCTAACTCCAAACCTAAACCTAACTCCAACTCTAGCCCTAACCCGAACCCTAACCCTAATTCTAATTCTAACTCTAACCCGAACCCTAACTCTAACCCTAACCCTAATTCTAATTCTAATTCTAAACCTAACCCTAACCCTAACTCCAAACCTAACCCTAACTCCAACTCTAGCCCTAACCCGAACCCTAACCCTAATTCTAATTCTAACTCTAACCCTAACCGTAAATCTAACTCTAACCCTAACTCTAACCCTAACCCTAACTCTAACCCTAACTCCAAACCTAACCCTAACTCTAACTCGAACCCTAACCCTAATTCTAATTCTAACTCTAACCCTAACCCTAACTCTAACCCTAACTCTAACCTAACCCTAAACCTAACCCTAACCCTAACTCCAACCCTAACCCTAACTCTAACCCGAAACCTAACTCTAACTCTAACTCTAACCGTAACTCTAATCCTAACCTTAAACCTAACCCTAACCCTAACCCTAACCCTAACCCTAATCCTAACCCTAACTCTATCTCTAAGCCTAACTCTGACCCTGAATCTGACCCTAACACTAACTCTAACCCTAACCCTAACTCTAACCCTAACTCCAAACATAACCCTAACTCCAACTCTAGCCCTAACCCGAACCCTAAAACTAACCCTAACCCTAAATCTAATTCTAACTCTAACCCTAACCCTAACTCTAACCCTAACCCTAACTCTAACCCTAACTCCAACCCTAACCCTAACCCTAACCCTAACCCTAATTCTAATTCTAACTCTAACCCTAACCCTAACTCTAACCCTAACCCTAACTCTAACCTAAACCTAACCCTAACTCCAACCCTAACTCTAACTCTAACCCTAACCCTAACTCTAACCGTAACTCTAATCCTAACCTTAATCCTAACCCTAACCCTAACCCTAACTCTAACTCTAACCCTAACCCTAACCGTAACTCTAACTTTAAACCTAACTCTAACCCTAACACGAACTCTAACCCGAACCCTAATTCTAACTCTAACTCCAACCCTAACTCTAACACTAACTCTAACCCTAACCCTAACTCCAACCCTAACCCTAACCCTAACCCTAACTCTAACCATAACCCTAACCCTAACCCTAACCCTAACCCTAACCCTAACTCCAACCCTAACCCTAACCCTAACTCTAACCCTAACCCTAACCCTAACCCTAACTCTAACCCTAACCCTAACCCTAACTCTAACCCTAACCCTAACCCTAACCCTAACTCTAACCCTAACCCTAACCCTAACCCTAACTCTAACTCTAACACTAACTCTAACCCTAACCCTAACTCCAAACCTAAACCTAACTCCAACTCTAGCCCTAACCCGAACCCTAACCCTAATTCTAATTCTAACTCTAACCCTAACTCTAACCCTAACTCCAAACCTAACCCTAATACTAACCCTAACCCTAACCCTAACTCTAACTCGAACCCTAACCCTAACCCTAACCCTAAACCTAACCCTAACCCTAACCTTAACTCTAACCCTAACTCTAACCCTAACCCTAACCCTAACCCTAACCCTAACTCTAACTCTAACCCTAACCCTAACTCTAACCCTAACTCCAAACCTAACCCTAATACTAACCCTAACTCTAACCCTAACCCTAACTCTAACCCTAACTCCAAATCTAACCCTAATACTAACCCTAACCCTAACCCTAACTCTAACTCGAACCCTAACCCTAACCCTAATCCTAACCCTAACCCTAACCCTAACTCTAACCGTAACACTAATCCTAAACCTAATCCTAACCCTAATCCTAACCCTAACCCTAACTCTAACCCTAAACCTAATCCTAACCCTAATCTTAACCCTAACCCTAACTCCAACCCTAACTCTAATCCTAACCCGAACTCCAACCCTAACCCTAACCCTAACTGTAATCCTAACCCTAACGCTAACCCTAAGCCTAACCTTAACTCTAACCCTAACTCTAACCCTAACCCTAACCTTAACTCTGACCCTAACCCTAAACCTTACTCTAACTCTAACCCTAACTCTAACTCTAACCCTAACTCTAACTCTAACCCTAACTCTAACTCTAACCCTAACTCTAACCCTAAATCTAACCCTAACTCTAACCCGAACCCGAACCCGCATTCTGACTCTGACCCTGACCCTGACTCTAACCCTAACTCCAAACCTAACCCTAACCCTAACCCTAACTCTAATTCTAACCCTAACCCTAAACTTAACTCTAACTCTAACTCGAACCCTAACTCTAACCCTAATTCTAACTCTAACCCTAAATCTAACCCTAAATCTAACCCTAACTCTAACTCTAACCCTAAATCTAACACTAACTCTAACCCTAACCCTAACCCTAACCCTAACCTGAACCCTAACTCTAACTCTAATCCTAACCCTAACTCTAACCCTAATCCTAACCCTAACCCTAACCCTAACCCTAACTCCAAACCTAACCCTAACCCTAACCCTAACCCTAACCCTAACCCTAACCCTAACCCTAAATCTAACCCTAAATCTAACCCTAACTCTAACTCTAACCCTAAATCTAACACTAACTCTAACCCTAACCCTAACCCTAACCCTAACCTGAACCCTAACTCTAACTCTAATCCTAACCCTAACTCTAACCCTAATCCTAACCCTAACCCTAACCCTAACCCTAACTCCAAACCTAACCCTAACTCTAACCCTAACCCTAACCCTAACCCTAACCCTAACTCTAACTCTAACCCTAACCCTAACTCTAACCCTAACTCCAAACCGAACCCTAACTCTAACCTTAATACTAACCCTAACTCTAACCCTGAACCCTAACTCGAACTCTAACCCTAACCCTAACCCTAACCCTAACCCTAACCCTAACCCTAACCCTGACTCTAACTCTAACCCTAACCCTAACTCTAACTCTAACCCTAACCCTAACCCTAACTCTAACCCTAACCCTAACTCTAACCCTAACCCTAACCCTAACTCTAACTCTCACCCTAACCCTAACTCTGACCCTAACCCTAACCCTAATCCTAACTCTAACTCTAACTCTGACTCTAATCCTAACTCTAACCCTAACTCTAACCCTAACTCCAAACCTAACCCTAATACTAACCCTAACCCTAACTCTAACTCGAACCCTAACCCTAACTCCAACCCTAACCCTAACCCTAACTCCAAACCTAAACCTAACTCCAACTCTAGCCCTAACCCGAACCCTAACCCTAATTCTAATTCTAACTCTAACCCTAACCCTAACCCTAACTCTAACCCTAACCCTAATTCTAATTCTAATTCTAAACCTAACCCTAACCCTAACTCCAAACCTAACCCTAACTCCAACTCTAGCCCTAACCCGAACCCTAACCCTAATTCTAATTCTAACTCTAACCCTAACCGTAAATCTAACTCTAACCCTAACCCTAACCCTAACTCTAACCCTAACTCCAAACCTAACCCTAACTCTAACTCGAACCCTAACCCTAATTCTAATTCTAACTCTAACCCTAACCCTAACTCTAACCCTAACTCTAACCTAACCCTAAACCTAACCCTAACCCTAACTCCAACCCTAACCCTAACCCTAACTCTAACCCGAAACCTAACTCTAACTCTAACTCTAACCGTAACTCTAATCCTAACCTTAAACCTAACCCTAACCCTAACCCTAACCCTAACCCTAATCCTAACCCTAACTCTAACTCTAAGCCTAACTCTGACCCTGAATCTGACCCTAACACTAACTCTAACCCTAACCCTAACTCTAACCCTAACTCCAAACATAACCCTAACTCCAACTCTAGCCCTAACCCGAACCCTAAAACTAACCCTAACCCTAAATCTAATTCTAACTCTAACCCTAACCCTAACTCTAACCCTAACCCTAACTCTAACCCTAACTCTAACCCTAACTCCAAACCTAACCCTAACTCTAACCCAAATACTAACCCTAACCCTAACCCTAACTCGAACCCTAACCCTAATTCTAATTCTAACTCTAACCCTAACCCTAACTCTAACCCTAACCCTAACGCTAACCTAAACCTAACCCTAACTCCAACCCTAACTCTAACCCTAACCCTAACCCTAAACCTAACCCTAACCCGAACCCGCATTCTGACTCTGACTCTGACCCTGACACTAACCCTAACCCTAAATGACCCTAACCCTAACCCTAACCCTGACCCTGACCCTAAATGACCCTAACCCTAATTCTAACCCTAACCCGAACCCGCATTCTGACTCTGACTCTGACCTGACCCTGACCCTAACCCTAAATGACCCTAACCCTAACTCTAACTCTAACTCTAACTCTAACCCTAACCCTAACTCTAACTCTAACTCTAACTCTAACCCTAACTCCAAACCTAACCCTAACCCTAACCCCAACCCTAATTCTAATTCTAATTCTAACTCTAACCCTAACCCTAACTCTAACCCTAACCCTAACCCTAATTCTAACCCTAACCCTAACCCGAACCCTAAATGACCCTAACCCTAACCCTAATTCTAACCCTAACCCTAACCCTAACTCTAGCCCTAACTCGAACCTGAACCCTAACTCCAAACCTAACCCTAACTCCAACTCTAGCCTTAACTCGAACCCTATCCCTAATTCTAATTCTAACTCTAACCCTAACCCTAACTCCAAACCTAACTCTAACCCTAACTTTAACCCTAACCGAACCCTACCCCTAACCCTAACCCGAACCCGCATTCTGACTCTGACTCTGACCCTGACCCTAACCCTAAATTACCCTAACTCCAACCCCAACTCCAACCCCAACCCCAACCCCAACTCCAACTCCAACTCTAGCCCTAACCCGAACCCTAACTCTAACCCTAACTCTAACCCTAACCCTAACTCCAAAACTAACCCTAACTCTAACCCTAACCCTAACCCTGACCCTAATTCTAATTCTAACCCTAACCCTAACTCCAAACCTAACCCTAACCCTAAATGACCCTAACGCTAACCCTAACCCTAACCCTAACTCTAACTCGAACCCTGACCCTGACCCTAACCCTAACTCTAACCCTAACCCTAACCCTGACCCTAATTCTAATTCTAACCCTAACTCTAACTCTAATCCTAATTCTAACCCGAACCCTAACTCTAACTCTAACTCTAACCGTAACTCTAATCCTAACCTTAATCCTAACCCTAACCCTAACCCTAACCCTAATCCTAACCCTAACTCTAACTCTAACCCTAACTCTGACCCTGAATCTGACCCTAACACTAACTCTAACCCTAACTCTAACTCTAACCCTAACTCCAAACATAACCCTAACTCCAAACCTAACCCTAACTCTAACCCTAACCCTAACCCTGACCCTAATTCTAATTCTAACCCTAACCCTAACTCCAAACCTAACCCTAACCCTAACTCTAACTCGAACCCTGACCCTGACCCTAACCCTAACTCTAAACCTAACCCGAACCCTGACCCTAATTCTAATTCTAACCCTAACTCGAACTCTAATCCTAACTCTAACCCGAACCCTAACTCTAACTCTAACTCTAACCGTAACTCTAATCCTAACCTTAATCCTAACCCTAACCCTAACCCTAACCCTAACCCTAACCCTAACCTTAATCCTAACCCTAACCCTAACCCTAACCCTAACCCTAAACCGAACCCTAAAACTAACCCTAACCCTAATTCTAATTCTAACTCTAACCCTAACCCTAACTCTAACCCTAACCCTAACTCTAACCCTAACTCTAACCCTAACTCCAAACCTAACCCTAACTCTAACCCAAATACTAACCCGAACCCTAACCCTAACCCTAACTCGAACCCTAACCCTAATTCTAATTCTAACTCTAACCCTAACCCTAACTCTAACCCTAACCCTAACTCTAACCTAAACCTAACCCTAACTCCAACCCTAACTCTAACTCTAACCCTAACCCTAACTCTAACCGTAACTCTAATCCTAACCTCAATCCTAACCCTAACCCTAACTCTAACCCTAACCCTAACCGTAACTCTAACCCTAACCCGAACCCGCATTCTGACTCTGACTCTGACCCTGACACTAACCCTAACCCTAAATGGCCCTAACCCTAACCCTAACATTGACCCTGACCCTAAGTGACCCTAACCCTAATTCTAACCCTAACCCTAACCCTAACCCTAACCCTAACCCTAACCCTGACTCTGACTCTGACCCTGACCCTGACCCTAACCCTAAATGACCCTAACCCTAACTCTAACTCTAACTCTAACTCTAACCCTAACCCGAACTCTAACTCTAACTCTAACTCTAACCCTAACCCTAACTCCAAACCTAACCCTAACCCTAACCCCAACCATAATTCTAATTCTAATTCTAACTCTAACCCTAACCCTAACCCTAACTCTAACCCTAACCCTAACCCTAATTCTAACGCTAACCCTAACCCGAACCCTAACCCTAACCCTAAACCTAACCCTAACCCGAACCCGCATTCTGACTCTGACCCTGACACTAACCCTAACCCTAAATGACCTTAACCCTAACCCTAACCTTGACCCTGACCCTAAATGACCCTAACCCTAATTCTAACCCTAACCCGAACCCGAACCCGCATTCTGACTCTGACTCTGACCCTGACCCTAACCCTAAATGACCCTAACCCTAACTCTAACTCTAATTCTAACCCTAACCCTAACTCTAACTCTAACTCTAACTCTAACCCTAACTTCAAACCTAACCCTAACCCTAACCCCAACCCTAAATCTAATTCTAATTCTAACTCTAACCCTAACCGTAACCCTAACTCTAACCCTAACCCGAACCCTAATTCTAACCCTAACCCTAACCCTAACCCTAACCCTAAATGACCCTAACCCTAACCCTAACCCTAATTCTAACCCTAACCCTATCCCTAAACCTAATCCTAACCCTAACTCTAGCCCTAACTCGAACCCTAACCCGAACTCCAAACCTAACCCTAACTCCAACTCTAGCCCTAACTCGAACCCTAACCCGAATTCTAATTCTAACTCTAACCCTGACCCTAACTCCAAACCTAACTCTAACCCTAACTCTAAACCTAACCCGAACCCTAAGCCTAACCCTAACCCGAACCCGCATTCTGATTCTGACTCAAACCCTGACCCTAACCCTAAATTACCCTAACTCCAACTCCAACCCCAACCCCAACTCCAACTCCAACTCCAACTCTAGCCCTAAGCGAACCCTAACCCTAACCCTAACTCTAACTCTAACCCTAACTCTAACCCTAACCCTAACTCCAAACCTAACCCTAACCCTAAACCTAGCCCTAACCCGAACCCTAACCCTAATTCTAATTCTAACTCTAACCCTAACCCTAACTCCAAACCTAACCCTAACACTAACCCTAACCCTAACCCTAACTCTAACCCTAACCCTAACTCTAACTCTAAATCTAACCCAAACCCTAACCCTGACCCTAATTCTAATTCTAACCCTAACCCTAACTCCAAACCTAACCCTAACCCTAAGCCTAACCCTAACCCTAACTCTAACCCTAACTCTAACTCGAACCCGGACCCTGACCCTAACCCTAACTCTAACCCTAACCCTAACCCTGACCCTAATTCTAACTCTAACCCTAACCCTAACTCTAACCCTAACCTTAACTCTAAGCCTAACCCTAACTCCAACTCTAGCCCTAACCCGAACCCTAACCCTAATTCTAATTCTAACTCTAACCCTAACCCTAACTCCAAACCTAACCCTAACTCTAATCCTAACCCTAACTCCAAACCTAACCCTAACTCTAACCCTAACCCTAACTCTAACTCTAACCCTAACCCTAATTCGAACTCTAACCCTGACCCTAACCCTAACTCTAACCCTAACTCCAACTCTAACTCTAACTCTAACCCTAACCGTAACCCTGACCCTAATTCTAATTCTAACGCTAACCCTAACTCCAAACCTAACCCTAACCCTAACCCTAAATGACCCTAACCCTAACCCTAACCTTAACTCTAACTCGAACCCTAATCCTAACCCTAACTCTAACCCGAACTCTAAATCTAACTCTAACTCTAACCGTAACTCTAATCCTAACCTTAATCCTAATACTAACCCTAACCCTAACCCTAATCCTAACTCTAATCCTGACCCTAACTCTAACCCTAACTCTAATCAGAACCTTAATCCTAATCCTAACCCTAACTCTAACCCTAACCCTAACTCTAACCCGTTCTCTAACGCTAACCCTAACTCTAACCCTAACTCTAACTCTAACCCTAACCCAAACCCGAACCCTAATCCTAAACCTAATTCTCACCCAAACCCAAACCCTAACCCTAACCCTAACTCTAACCCAAACCCTAACTCTAACCCTAACCCTAACCCTAACCCTAACCCTGACCCGAACCCGAACCCCAAGTCTCTGTCTCTCTCTCTCTCTCAGTCTCTCAGTCTCTCTCTCTCGCTCTCGCTATGTCTCTCTCTCTCTCAGTCTCTGTCGCTCTCTCTCTCTTTCTCTCTATCTCTCAGTCTCTCTCTCTCAGTCTCTCAGTCTCTCTCGCTCTCGCTATCTCAGTCACTCTCTCTGTCTCTGTCTCTCTCTCAGTCAATCTCCCTCTCTCAATCTCTCTCTCTCTCTCTCTCTGTCTCTCTCTCTCTCAGTCTCTCAGTCTCTCTCTCTCTCTCTCTCTCAGTTTCTCTCTCTCTCTGTCTGTCTCTCTCTTAGTTTCTCTCT